>NC_051160.1:157410377-157452742 GCF_013339745.2 Dermacentor silvarum
CCTATGGCGTATTGTGCTGCCTGAGGTGCCGCCGCCTTCAACCGTTTTTCTTCTTACAACAGTGCTGCGCGCTCAACGTCTGTCGCTTATTTTAGATGCGAAGCAGCTTATGGCTTATGCAGATTCGTCTTTTCATTTATCACATGTTTTCTTCTTGGTATGGTATGGTATGGTATGCCTTATCTGATGGCGCATACCCACTGCGGGGGATTGGCCAAGATTTGGGTGGGATTAGGCAATCTTTTTAAATGTTAAAATCGGTAAAGATAAATGGAGAAAATGAACAAAATAAAATATTTAAGAATTCAAGAAAATCTATTTGAAGCATTTATAAATTCCTCCACGGCTGAGCAAATATCCCTGTGGCACTTTCCAAGAGAGGAGGCTCCTAAAGAAAGGATGTTTAGAATAGAAAAGCTTAAACCAAGCTGTGTAAATTTTGATTCTAGAATATTTTTCCTTAAGGAAGAAAAACGTCGGCAGAATATGAAAAAATGATCTATTGTTTCATCTTCTCCACAGAATGGGCACAGAGGGGAGGGCACCAGACCAGCCCTGTGACGATAGAAGTTTAATATAGGTACCCGACAACGTAATCTTAATCTGTAATCTGTTTTCTTCTTATGTTCGTTTACTTTTTCTCTTCTTCTATTGAGAGCTGTTTCGTGTTTTTCCCCACATGGTAGGTTGTGCCACTTTTTATAGCAAGCATAATCGTCATCGTCATTGAATGCAGAAGAAGACGAGGGTCAGCACAAGCTAGTTGCCGTGGTTCAGCATTTCTTCCAAAAGTGAGTTAATTTCCCCCCACATTTTTGGCTCGCATCGCGTCCACAACTCCGCAGGGCTTGCTTGCTTGCTTGCTGCAATACGGCTGTGCTCTCTACGAAGCACGTTTTTAGCTTGCATACTTTCCTTAAGACAAACCGCATTCCTTAGGAGCTCATTCCCGCACTAGTATTGGTGGTGTGATTTTTTGCCTGAAGATGTCCTTTTATTCTCTGTGAAAGATGTCTTAGTGAAAATGCCCCCTTCTTACTGAACAACATACGTCTCTGTAAAGGAAGAAAGCAAGAAAGAACACAGCACCACCTACACACATTCCTAGTTATTGACGCTCTTTGCGGAGCAGTTTGTTCTCGAGAAACGAGACAGGTCTTTCGGCGGCGCGCTATACGTTGCCTCAGCAAAAGCGCACGAATACGAAACCATTACGGCTTCAGCATTGCTTCCGTGCGATCAGCTGTCGGAAATGCAAGAGGCTGTTCGCTCACGCGCTGTGGTCCACTCATGCTGAAAAATGTGGAGCGGTGAATTGAAGAAGTCTGTCGCTTGCCGCAAAAATAGTGACTGAAATATTAAGGAATGGAATGAATATGTGTCCAAATTCACGAATATGTGTCCAAATTCACGAACCGTTTCTACATACGGACGGCCTCGGTTGCCGGCTCTTCTCAATGTACAAATTTCTCGTGGATAAAAAATCACCTTTCACAAAAATTCACAAAAGTTCATGTCAGCGTTGTATCGCTAACTTCCAAGGACTTCAACCCCGGAACTTCGGCAAGAGTGAGTATACTGCTCGCTAAACAACGACAATGACAAAGGGAGTAGCGCCGCTTCCAGGCATAGTAAGTTTAGCGCACGTTATTTACACCTATCTATCTCAACTCGCATGCCATTTTACGCACACTCTATCGCCAATGTATTAAGAATATGTGAATTGGCACACACTTAAATTAATGCGCCAAAGCATGGGTAACAGCGACTACACCGACATGCCCACCGTGGTTGCTCAGTGGCTAGGGTGGTGGGATGGTGTTGGGCTGCTAAGCACGAGTTCGCGGGATCGTATCCCGGCCACGGCGACCGCATTTCGATGGGGGCGAAAACACCCGTGTACTTAGACTTAGGTGCATGTTAAAGAACCCCAGGTGTTGCAAATCTTCCGGAGTCCACTACGGTGTGGGGCATATTCAGGTCGTGGTTTTGGCACGTAAAACCCCATAATTTTCTTTTTTACTACATCGACAACACACGAATGGTCAAAGCTGAATATTTCATGAGGGTTCACAGGAGCTAGCGATACTACATGTTTGCTACAAGCTATTACAAAGAACAGAACAGTTACGTTGCTAAACCTTGTGTATAGCAAGAAGAAATCTATTTGAACTGAGCACACCCGCGAGAGATTATGCTATAGGCAGAAAATAATTAGATAATGACCGCACCGACGAAGCTCACTGAGTCAGAAACACGACAAGCCGCTGCTTCTACGTATTTGTCAAATAGAGAACGAACAGCAAAGCACACTGATCCTGATTCAATTCCTAAACTGAAAGCTTGGAATACATTTTTAGACTTGTTTTTAGAACAAGCACCATATACGCTGCTCGCGCCGTTTGGACAAAGCTTAATGAGCTTCGAAAGCGCTTTTACATTCCCTCTTAAGCTGTGGCCAACGCTTTGTGTCGAACACCCAGTCAGCGTCTGCGATATCTACCGAAACAGAGGTTTTCTGAGCCGCACCGGGCGTCATACATATCCATTATAAGCACGGAAGCAAGGGAGGCAGCTGAGACATGTAGTGGACGCGTCACCACGTGATCAAACATGGCAGTGCCCACGGGATCACCGCGAAAAGGGTCACAAGCCAGTGGCTGTCGTATGAAGTGCTGCTAAGCAGTTCTTACAGTGCTATTAGCAGTTTACTACACAGAATCAAATATGAATTTAATGGTGTCAGAAGCAAATTGAATCGAATATCAAATGGTTTTCGAATAATATACAGCCGTCTGACCCACCTGACTTATGAATTGTCGGCCGATCTTGCATGGTCCAAAAGTCAACTGAGATAGAGAGACAATAAATTTTATTGTAATACAGCCCCTAGTCCGGAGCTAGGAGCTTCTCGCTCAATCCGAGTCGACGAGTGGGTCTCCAGTATTTGTGGTCAAAATGAGGCAGGCTATACCGTCGAAAGTGATTGTGTTGCTGCGTCTTGATATAAGCCCACCTCATCGGTGTGATAAGAAAGCTGACAACATCCCTGTGGGTGTCGTTGTCATCTACATTTGGTAGCATGGTGTCCATCATGGTAATGGCTCGTCGGCCTAGACGCGCTCGAACGAAGTAACCTGCGTCATCTCCTGCGAATCCGTTTTGCACGCGAATGCAATGTACGAGAGGACTTTGTTTCAGGTCTTGTGCGCGACATCTACGCACATGGCGAGCATGTTGGTGAGGGTCTTGGTTAGGCCCTCCGTGACGCTTTTCGTCTCCGACTAGAGGTGGTGGTCCTCTGGTGCATGGTTTGTGTGGCTGACATCTGTTCCGTCAGCTTAGCCGTGGATGCTATTCTACTGCCGCTGTTGGGGACCTATGGGGCACTATACAGCAAAACAATGTTATGCACGAAGAGTTTGGCCATCTGGATTTCATTAGCAGTAGACAATGTCTTTGCCTCGGCGAAGCTGTCAGGTATAGTCTGAGCATTGCAACTACTGTCTACTCGTTTCGAGAAGTCGACGTGAGAAAAAGGCCGAGAAGATTCATCCCGATTTCTTGGAACTTAGGTTCCGTCAAGGCGTGAGCGAATACGAGATATACTACCCTTAGCTCGTTGTGGGATGCCTCTTCTTCTTGGGGCAAGTTCGCTGGCCCGACGAATAGTTATAGGTATACGTCGTGTTCAGTGCGAAGTTCTTCACGAACGCGTCATTGCAGAGACAAAGTGACGGAAGGCCTTGCCTAAATGTTTTGGGTGTGACGGGCTCTTGCGTTCTAGATGTTGAACAAATGAAAGGTCTGGACCGGCGCCGTGATCCAATGTGAGCTTACCGGAACTCATTGGTACGAGTAAGCTTCATTGTTGTCACTCGGCAGGGCTGGTCATTCTCAAATGGCAGTCGGCATCGGAATGCTTTTGGCCGGACCTACAGTCACGTATAGCCAGTGGGAAAGGGTATGCGCACCGGGAACGTGATTGCCGAACCCCCCCCCCCCCCCCCCCTAAAAAAATCACTAGGGTACCGAGCATGAAGCGATGTACGAAAGTACCCGCCTGACTCAAGCACCCATCCTTGGGTCAAATGCGTGTCCCCCTCCATCCCCTTACCACAACATTTTGTTGTGGTAAGGGGATAACCATAACCAGAACTTCTTTTTTTGGGGGGGGGGGGGGGGGGTCAAAAACAAGTTGTGGTTATGCCGCGACTGATTTACACATCACTGTGATGTTGGACTGCTGGGTCGGAATTTTTGGACGACCGCAGATACTTGCATTTTCGCGAGGTTTCACTTGACGAGGATAGGTATGTACGCAGTTCACGCGCGACAGCATTCTTGCCACACTACCACGCACGCCGTCTTATATAGCACAGGGCCGTGTACGCGGTCGACCCACCCGTCCAGGACTAGCCGCGCAAAATCTCGCGGAAGTACCCCCGAAAGTGATCCTGCTAGAATACTGCAAGCCACGTGTAGTTTGATTCTATTTATGTGTGTAACCTCCTTAACCTCAGTTCGTATAAAGCCGCAGTGCAGACGGCTGCAGGTTACCGAAACGCTGTAACGCCACGTTTTATGCCATTGAATATCCACGCTGTCAAATGTTTACGAAGTGCCTGGTACGTAGCCATAATAATGTCAGTCAGTTTTGGCCTCGGTACGCGTCCAGTGGATGCTTGATGACGCCACCATATATATTCGCTCGCTCTGTTACCGCAGTCACTGCTGCTTCCCGCCGCGGTGGCTTAGCGGCTTTAGTGTTGCGCTGCTAAGCAGCTGGTTGCGGGATGCAATCCCTGCCGCGGTGGCCGCATATCGAAGGGGGCAAAATGCAAGAACGCGCGTGTCCCGTGCGTTGAGGGCACCTTAAAGAATTTAAATTTAATTCTGGGCTTTTACGCACCAGAACCACGATTTGATTATGAGGCAAGACGTAGTGGGGGACGTCCGGATTAATTTAGCTCACCTGACGTTTTTTAACGTGCACTTAAATCTATAGGCACGCCAGCGTTCTTGCATTTCGCCCCCTTAATGCGCCCGTCGCAGACGGGATCGAACCCGCGACCTCGAGCTCAGCAGCAGAATGCCACAACCACTAGGTACCTAGCTCTTTGCTGCATGACTACAGCAACTTTTGTCTGTCTAATGACGTCACGATAATGTTGATAACGTAAAGTCCAGCATTTCGAGTTTAGTGACAATAATAAAATGTGTTTCTTAACCGTCAAACGTGGGGTAGAGTATTTACAGCTCGGAAAATATGTTGTGCTGCTACTTAACATTGCCCAAATCAGGATTTACGAAGATTGTAATTTTCGCTCATAAGTGATTAGGTGATTTACGTCATAATGATCGCGCAAGGTACGTCACTATGCATCAGTCTTATGGATTGATTCGCATTCGCATAGTGGTTGGGATAGCAAGCCTCGAATATGTTTCAAAAAGCTGCCATCTTTGAAGTTAGCTCCGTGCGTCTGATGACCATAGTTCCCTCGAAAGACATCGGCAAGAGTCTGCGTTTATGTGACCTGGAGCACGCTCTACTTTCTCCGTAGATGACCAGTTGATTCGCATTCGCATAGTGGTTGAGATAGCACGCCTCCACTATGGTTCCTAAAGCTGCCTTCTTTGAAGTTGCCTCTGTGCGTCTGATGACCACAATTCCCTCGAAATATATCGGCAAGAGTTCGCGATCGTAGGTACCGGCTACAACTACGCTGTTTCTTTCCGTCACAGGGAGAGCCGTCCTTCTGAATTTGCTCGGTCTGCGAAAAGATGGCGACGACGGGCCAACCGCAACCAGTCGCAGATCGAGGCGGCCACTCCGTTTCAAGCACGGAAACGGGCAGCGGTGCCACTGCGCCATCTGCGGCGCCCGGAGGTGGTGCTGCTGGTGGCGCTGCTCCAGCCGCGGCACCGCATCACGGACACCACGGGCACGGCACCGAAGAGGCCGGTGGGGACGGGTCCGATGTGGACGATGCCACGGGCAAGCCAAAGCGCGAGAGCGCCGAGTAAGTGGCTTCGGCATTTGTCCGCCTAGTGTTATCGCGAGCTACACGATACTCTGTTGAAGGATGTATTGCCTACACTTCGCACTTAACCCAAGTACACGAACAGCGGCTGTCATTTGCATTTCGACATTTGAGTCATCATACTGGGTACTTCACGTTACGTGCACCAAATTAAACAAATTCAGAGCCCTTTCATTATGTTAAGATGGAAGACCAGCGAAACTGTTGGTTTTGTTTAATTATACTTTAATTATTCAATTTGGTGGTGATGTTAAATGGTTGAAAAGACACAACACATAACGTCGTTGCGTCGCCGCGCACCGTATGCTGTATGTGCGAATGGAAGCGAGTTTAGGTGACTAGATTCACGCCACCTTGCACCATCGGCCACAGCACGTTGGGCCGCTGCGCGTTCGTCTTCTCGTCGCTTTCGCATACGTTCGCGCTGTTGAGTGTGCCGGCGCTACTTGAAGGCGCGCTCTTTCTCTTCGGAGCGAGCGACACCGGTCTTACCCATACCGACTCCAAGGGGCAGCTGATGACGTCCCCAGGGAAATGGCTATGTCAAGAAAGAATGAGACCCAGCTGTTGGTTGGTAGACTTTTACGCTTTGTCACTGACGTTTCGCCACACATCGTCATATTTGGGCAACAGCGTTCACGTTCCGGCGCATTGTTTTTGTCTGTTTGGGTCCCACGTAGTTCAAGGGCGCGTTACAGGTCCCCGAGCCCATAGGGGTATGTGTCATTGCGATTGGACGCTTTCTGCACCATCACCAGATTTGGCCCACTTTGTTCTTGTTGTTGTTCTATGCATCGTTTTGTCCGCGGACGCGAGCCGGCAGAACCTATAGCCAAATACAGCTTCGCTGTAAAAGTTGCACATTTCAGGTGAAATAGTCCTGCGGCGTATTGTTCAGTCGTGCTAAGTTACACTATTTTCTTTAAGAAGTGCGATTAGTTTACCGTTTACCGGATAGATACACGACAGCAGCAACAACACCTTGTGACGCAGAACTTGTGACGCGCAGAACACAGAATACCAAAGGTAACAATGCCATATTTTGCTTTGCTGCTACTTAAGAGCGCTGGCAGCATTATGTTATCGGTAAATACACTACTTCTTTATTTTCCTTCGAGCAAAATACTTATGTGACCCAAGGTACGTTTTTAATGCATTGTGGATGCACAAAACGTCACAAGATGTCGCTACTGCCATCCACACAGATGGCAAGTGGTAAGGAGCTGGTAGTAGTTGGAGACTTCAACGGTCATCTTGCAGAACTAGACGGTTACACAGGTGCCAACGGCAAGCTCCTCCAACAGCTAGTGGAACGCCTGGATGTGCAAATTACTAATCTTGACCACCGGTGCGAAGGGCAGTTTACATGGTGTGCACGGGAACGGGTAACCTGTATTCGATTACGCTTGAGCGTCACAAGGCCTCGCCACATTCCTCGAATGCCTCAACATAGATGAGGAGCGCAAGTACAGCACTCGAAGCGACCACTGCCGTCTCCGTATGGACTTCACCCGTATTCAGCGGTCTACACGGAGGGACAGACCACACTCCATCTGTGACAGGTACTTGCCGCACCTAGAAACCGCGACGGTGGCGGCGGAATTTCAGGCAAGCAAAGAACGGCGCAATGCCACGGCCTACTCGGGTTTTGTGTCGACACTGGAACATATAATACGTCGACACATGGTGCGCAGCAGCACATCGCGCCATCATAGGAAATCAAAGAAGCAGCGGAGGCATGGCAAGCGAGGAGACAGGCAGACCTTGAACATAGTATACGGTAAGAACAGCAAACTCGGAGGCCTGTGCAGCCACGTGGAAACTAGAGCACTGCACGGGCTCGCGCTTACCCGAAAGCTCGGGCCGGGTAGAGCAGTTTTTTCACGGGCTCGGGCCGGGCTCAGGCACGGCATGTGCTTTTCGACGCGGGTCCGGGCCGGGCTCGTGTTTTTTGACGTGGGCCCGGGCGGGCTCGGACTTTCTGGTGGTGTGCATGTAACGTGCAGCGAATTATCCTCGCACGTCTAGACTCTGAAAAAACATGTATTTTTCGGTTTCGGGCCGGGCTCGGGCCGGGCTCGGGCGTAAGATAAAGGGGTGGCAGGCCGGGCCGGGTGGGTAACGTAGATTACTTCCGGGCCCGGGGCGGGCCGGGCCTGGGTCCGTCATAAAACTTATGGTCGGGCTCGGGCGGGCAGCCCAACGTAAAAACGGGCCCGGGCCGGGCCCGTGCAGTGCTTTAGTGGAAACGCTACATGTAGCTCAAGCATAGCATGCATGCATAGAGTGCAAGCATTAGAGCAGAGGCGGACATGCGACAGATCCAACACTTTCGAGCAGTAGGAGGATCTACGGCACATAACTTCTGGTGTTATGTGCGTTTATTGGACAGAAGCGATCAGTCCTTCCCGCACTTAATGAATGGTGCAACAGGACATATGTCGTCACTGACGTCAAAGAGAGGGTGACTAAACACTTACAGGCGCTTAACCAAAGGAACGATACTTCGATTCCCCCTGTATCAGCGTCATCTACCTCTCCGAACAACCTGTGCGGTCCGAAATGGGAGTTCAATCGTATCACGATCGATCGTGCGATTTCTTGTATCAGACCTCAGTCAGCATCGGAACCCGACCAAATTTCTGCGCAACTGCTGAAGAATCGTGGCCCAGACACGAGGGAACAACTTGCTAGCTTGTTCACAGTGATTATTGATGGAGCGGAAATACCCGAGGACTGGCGACACGACAGGGCATCCTTGATACCCAAACGTTGAGAAATCAAGGGTAGCCTACCTAAACGACTACCGAGCCATTACAGTGACTAGTTTGTTTTATCGCGCCTTCGCGCAAGCGCTAAAAGCGCGGATTGGCGGATGGGTAGAGAATGAGCGTCTTGTCTCAGAGACGCAAAATGACTTCCGCCAAGACAGGCGCTTAGATGACAACATCTTTATCGTTGCTCAGTGTAAAGAGATAGCGGGATAGGACGGCCGTTCTCTAATATGCTGTGCGCTGGACGGTGAAAAAGCGCATGACGGCGTACTCCACTCAGCCCTGTTCGCACGCCTAGAAACCTTGGGCTTGCCAGGGGCTCTGCTGTCAAGCGTTCAGCGATTGCATCTGGAGAACATGGTCGCGGCGAAGTTCGGCCCCGTGGAGACGGAATACGTCAAAGTATGCTGAGGTCTTCGTCAGGGATGACCTTTCTCGCCACTCTATATTTGTTGCACGTGTCAAGTGTAGAGAAAGCATTACGCGTGCGAAATGCACGCGTAATACGAAGACTTGCGATTGTTGCCCACCTGCGGCAAGTTGCTTTTTCATCCGTTTTCATTTCGATTAATTTATTATTTCTTTAATTCAATTAGTAAGTACAAGTAATTTCCCCGATGTTATATTTGGTGTCTTTGTTGACTTCTTATGATATGATTAATAAAAAAAAATAGGGGCAGCTTCGCACTCGTCGTGCGGACACTGGGCAAATAGCGAAGCTGGCGACACCACCTAGCTTTATCTCGGTTCGGCCAAGTTTTTGCGAGGTTATGCTTCTAGACTCGGCCAAGTTCTTGCGCAAGATCACCCCGGAATCATCGACAGCCCAAGAAGCAATGAATACTCGGTCATTAAAGTATCTGGAGGCTTCTCGACGCTCAAACGCTTTTGCTCGGTTTCGCGGGCTCGTAACTCCGGGTCTTCTGCGAATCACCGACGTTTCGCCCCCGCTTCGGCGGCGCGATACTCGGGATTGGACCGAAGTCATCTCACGCGCTCTCGAGTAGCGGCGCGGCGGCTTTCGCGCCACGCTTCCTCTGCTTCGGGAGTGACGGTCTTCTTCGGCCGCCCATCTTCGCGGCGATGTGCTCGGCGCAGATACGAGGGTGCTTTGGTGTCGCCGCGGCGGCGACACCAAAGGAGGCGAGCTCCACCGCTGGAAAAGCTGGCGCCACCATCGGCGTGACGTGGTATGAGGGATCACATGGACACAGCGGCCGCGTCATCTGCTTCGGAAGCGCCAAAGCGAGCTGAAAATGCCCACCTGCGCTGCGGTTCTGATTAAGGTTTTCCCGCTTCGAGTGTCTACTTGACAACACTTGAAAGCAGTATAATAGGTAGTGGCTGCTATTGAAGACGTCTGTAATGGTAGGCTACTGCTCGGTGCCGCAGTGTCGGACGTACGCAACGGAGCCCGGTGGCGACTTTCGAATTGCTGTGCGCGGGGGCGTGGCACTGCGGGTCACGTGACTCGCTTAACACGTGTTGTCATGGCAATCGTGGAGCTCCTAGGCGCTTAGGGACATAATCGCTCAGGGACTTTTGAGGCACTGGTCTGGCGCGGCGGCTGCTGCTTACTGAGCGTGGCTCTCTTTATCTCCGGGACCGCGCGCAGCGACCTTGCCGAGCGCAGCTCCTACGTGCGTATGGAGCGAATCGTTTAGGGCGCGTTGAATGTCGGGCGGTGTCTGGGCCACGCCGGCCACGCTTTCCGCTAGTGGCGGAAATCCTTGCAGTAGTGGTGGTGTGGCATGACGGCTTTTGATCTCGGTGAACTGTGGTGGTCTAAACGAGCGGATTTACAGGATGCGAGAGAGAAGCGATGATTTTCCTAAATAAACGCATCACTGTTTTGATGATCCAAACATAATCTCACTATCAGGGAGGGAGCAGTGTACTTGACTGGAGCAGTATTTTTTGATTTGGGGTGCAGCTACGCGGCGCTCCGCAACACCCAAACGACCGCCGGTTCGCGTCGGCGCCCGGCAATGCGGCTTCCGCCGCAGCACCGGGGTACAAAAGCGAGCAGTATCCGCTTGTTTACACCACGACAGTTCACCGAGATCAAAAGCCGTGATGCCACACCACCACTACTTCAAGGATTTCCGCCACTAGAACAAACGTTACAATAATAAAGCGCGGCCGGCGTGGGCCAGACACTGCCAGACATTCAACGCGCCCTAAACGATTCGCTCGCACGTAGGAGCTGCGCTCGGCGAGGTCGCTGCGCCCGGTCCCGGAGATAAGAGAGCCACGCTCAGCAGAGACCAGTTCCTCAAAAGTCCCTAAGCGATTATGTCCCTAGGCACCTAGGAGCTCCACGATTGCCATGACAACACGTGTTAAGCGGAAGTCTCCGCTGTACCTGCTAGCAATTGTAAAGTCGCCGCCCCGGTGTCAGCCTTCACACGTACCCGCAGGCCAAGAAGCTGCCTGTACCTTGAATTGCGAAACTTAGAACCGGCAAGCAGCCATCGGCTACAACTCAGGTGTGTAGCAAGCACTCCCGCGAGGGAGATTTCTGCTTCGGCGTTGGGGCTGCGACGTTCGGTGAGTAGCAGAAAGCGCGCACCGAGAAGCTCGCGCGCGCGTGCTGCCCGGTAAATGTCATGAAGATCTGATCTGTGAACTAGTTGTTGCAAGGTACTGGCAAGTTCACCAGAATGGAAAGGGAACGGTAAGAAGCACATTCAAAAAAGGCATGGCATATGCTCATGTTTGTGTTAGCACCAAACAATGAAGTATTGGATTAGCAAAAATAAGCAGCAAGAAATTCCCCGCTGATAAGACCGATAAACATACAGTGCGAGGCAACTTGAGAAGTAAGAATATTGAAACGTCCAAGAATTTAGAAGAAAAGAAAAAAAAAGTATTGAATCGCCGCGATGGCACATCACGAGTCGCCGTATAGCGTCGAAGTCCCCTAGTTATAACGAAATTGTTTTAGAACAGCTCTGATATCATCCGCACAACAATGGTTGCTTGTGTACTGTCAAATGTTCATATGCTGCGGCCTAAAGCTCACGGCACGGGGTGAAAACGCGCTCTCAGCGAAAGCGAAACATTGTGCGCGGACATGCATGTAGACGCGCAGTCGGTCGCTGTGAACCCGTGCGATCGCTGCATTGAGGCTTCATTCTGTTATGCTCTATTTGGTTATAGGACAGCACACTATAAGAACATATTTCATATAGTCTACTCTCAGCGATTGCCTACCTTTAACGCAAGAAGCTGGTTCGGGGGACTCCATCGCCTCGACCGCGCGCAATGGGCTTTCACTGTACGTATTCGATAAAGAGATAGCGCCTGTAAATTATTCTGCGCTTTCTGTTTGCTCAAGATTATTATTTTGACAGTGAGAAACTTCCCTCGTTGGGAGAGTACTTACAGAAATGGTGAGGAGGGCTCCCGAGTGGTGTTTTAGGGGCGAAGAACCTTAGGGCCCAGCCTTGTCCCTCGTCGTCCGTTGTCCGTCCGTAGCTCTGGTTTGCATGGAGACCGCTAGGGGCGCTGCGGTGCACAAGGGCTCTATAAGCGCTGTATATATATATATATATATATATATATATATAGTACATGTACGCGCAGCTCCGGCTTCAGCCGGAAGCCGGAACCGGAAGCCAACTTCCGGCTTCCGGAGAACGCTTCAGGCGTTTTGCCACCACTTCCCGCGCTCTCGTCGCCTCTGGGTCCGCTTGCCGGCGTCGCCGTGCGGCTGCACTGATCACAAGGCAGTCTTAAAACGAAGTCCGCACCTCAATACCATATACGACCAATAAAACAACATTCTATATATTGTACACATGTGTTGTCACTCATTTGCATGTTCGAGTGGGCAATGTACGGGGGATTCACGGTTACCCGAATGATCTCCCGGTGCTTCGCCCACTCATCATCATTCACTTCGTGGATATGCGGTGTTTTTTTTATTGTGAGCCGACAGCCATACCTCCGAGGAGCTCGCCGCGTTATCCCTCATACTACGCAAGCGAGTCGCTTCCGACAGATGGCGACTCCGTAAGCCCTCGCCCCCAGTATTTCCCGTGGGGTGGCGCAGTGACGTCAGGGCTTAGCTCCGTGTCTGCTCAGCCGCGGCAACCACTCCGTACGGCGCAGTGACGTCATGGCTCGGCAAAGCTAAGGCGAAGTGATGCGGTGCACGCGATGACGCCACAGTTCACGCAGCTGTGGCGAGGCTCGGCGCGGTCGGGGCAGCGTTGCTAGGCGACGCATGGTGACGCCATCGCCAGGCGGAGGTTTCGCGGCGTACACTCGAGGGACCATCCGCCAGCTCAAACAGCGTCGCTAGTTCACAGGGGTATGTGCCAGTGCGCTTGAACCCTTTGTGCACTGCCTCCAGGATCGATATATATATATATATATATATATATATATATATATGTAACGGTGCACAGATGGTCCGTGCATGGAAGCAGAGGATAAAAGGCAGTGTTCGGGCGACCATGTTGTTCCACGTCCGCAACCTCCTGCTCGCGTAACACACACACACACACACACACACACACACACACACACACACACACACACACACACACACACATATATATATATATATATATATATATATATATATAATGCGAAACAGCTGTTCAACCTCGACAGTTTGTTATGCAGGCCTCGCGCTGAAGAAGATGAAGGGGTAATATAATGCTCACACAATTACTCCCGCGCATGGAAGCGGCCAACCTGGCCGCTGGCTATGGCGGCGAACGCCGTATGAAAGGCTTTAAACGTGAAACATGCACAATATCTGTGGTACGGCAGCGGCCGTCCAAAGGCGTAACAACGGGAGTGACACGATAGTTAACTGGCGAAGTCTGTTCCTGAACAGTGTAGGGCCCGACAAAGCAGGACTGAAATTTCTCGCATAAGCCAGGAACGCGAACTGGAATCTACAGCAACACTTCGTCACCAGGCTGGAAGGAAACGACACGGTTGGATACATCATAGCGAGTTTTGCGATCTTGTTGACTGGCGTCGGTGTTGAGGCGGGCGTGTTGGCGACACTGGGCAATGCGCGAAACAAATTGCTCACACATTGATAAGGACGAGGGCACGGGGACGTCAATGAAAGAGACGTCGAGGACAGTGATCGGTTGACGACCATACACAAGGAAAAAGGGCGAGTACCGCGTTGTGCGTTGGACGGCCGTGTTGTAAGCGAAGGTGACGAATGGGAGACTAACATCCCAATTGGTGTGGTCAGAGTTGATGTACATTGAAATCATGTCGGACAGCTTACGATGAAAGCGCTCTGTGAGGCCATTAGTTTGAGCCGGGGCGGTAGCTGGAAGTCGTTTTATGGATGGTATTGGAGGCAGGGAGAACATCGTCGAGAAGTTTAGACAGAGAGGTCCTGCGGCGGTCACTCAAAAGGATACGTGGGGCTCCGTGTCGTAAAAAGATGGCTTCCAAGAAAAAGGATGCAACCTCCGCTGCGGAACCGGAAGGTAGTGCGGCTGTGTCAGCGTACCGTGTCAAGTGGTCTACAGCTGTGACAATCCATCGTTTACCGCCAGCCGATAAGGGTAGTGGACCATACAAGTCGATACCAAAGACTGCGAAAGGAGCTTCAAGACACGGGACAGATTGTAGAAGTCCAGCCGGAAGTGAGGTCAGTCGTTTGCGGTGTTGGCAGATCGAACAGGAAGCCACGTATTTTGCTACGCTTGTTGCAAGTCCAGGCCAAGAGAAGCGGCTGCGAATTCGCTCATAGGTTTATGGAAACCAATGTGACCAGCAGTGGGATCGTCATGAAAGGTCTCCAGTTTCTGGGTCCGAAGTGATCGGGGAACTACAGGGACCCAACGGTGTCCTTCGGGATGAAACACGTACCGGTATAGCACCGAATTTTCAATCTTGAAGTTCTTCAACTGCCGACGGAGTCGAGCGTTAGGTGTGCGAGAGGATCCCCGAATACGTTCCATAACGGAGTGGCAGTAGGAGTCACTACGATGGCAATTTGCAAACGTATGAGAATGGCTAGGTGGGAGTCGGTCGAGAGCTGCGAGTGAAGGAAATGCAGGAGACACGTCCGGCGGGTTGCTCATGGAAGGTGGTAAGCAGGCAGTGTTTGAAGACGGTGGTAGGGGACAACGAGAGAGAGCATCGGCATCCTGGTGTTTCTTTGCAGACTTGTAGGTGACGTCGAAGTCGTATTCTTGTAAACGAAGTATCCAACGGCCGAGACGTCCCGTTAAATTTTTTAGTGTCGCCAACCAGCACAAGGCGTGGTGATCAGTAACGACCGTAAAGTGGCGGCCGTGCAGATAAGGCCGGAATTTTTGGAAGGACCAAACAACGTCAAGGCACTCTTGATCGGTAATGGTATAATGTTTCTCTGCAGGTGTTAGCGTGCGACTTGCGTATGCGACCACACGTTCTTCAGAAGTTTGCTGACGTTGCATGAACAGCGCCGATACCATGGCCGCTGGCGTCAGTATGTAGAAGAGTGGGTGCGGTGTTGTGGAAATAGCAAAGCACAGGGTCGGACGTAAGGGCACGCTTTAGGGCGTCAAAAGCAGTTTGGCATTCGTCCGACCATACATAAGGAGCTACAGAAGGAAGTAGTTGATGGAGCGGTGGCAAAGTTACGTATGATGCGCCGGAAATACGAAGCTAGGTCCAAGGAAACTACGCAAGTCTTTGGCCCGTTGAGGCCTGGGGAAGACCAGGAGAGCGGTAATCTTATCGAGGTCAGGTCGAATGCCCTCCTTGCTGACAAGGTGTCCGAGCACTTTAATGGTTTTGCTGGCGAAGTGGCACTTTTTTGTATTCAGCTGAAGGCCAGCAGCAGAGAGGCATGTCAAGACTTCGTCGAGGCGCTGCAAGTGCTGATTGAAGGTCGACAAAAATATGACGATGTCGTCAAGGTAGCATAAGCAAGTCTTCCACTTTAGGCCCCGTAGTACAGTGTCAATCATCCGCTCAAATGTGGCGGGAGCATTACACAGGCCGAAAGGCATTACGTTAAATTCGTAAAGTCCATCGGGTGTGGCAAAGGCAGTTTTTTCCTTGTCTGCTTCGTGCATGGGGATCTGCCAGTATCCGGAGCGTAGATCAAGGCTGGCGAAATACTCCGCGCCTTGTAATGAATCTAACGCATCATCGATTCGGGACAGTGGATATATATCTTTGCGGGTTATTTTGTTCAAGGCACGGTAGTATACGCAAAATCGCACTGAGCCGTCTTTCTTACGCACCAAAACGACAGGTGACGACCAAGGGCTTGAGGAAGGGTGGATGATGCTTCGTTTCAGCATGTCGGCAACGTGAGTATCGATGATCTGGCGTTCGGCGGAAGGAACACGATATGGCCGCCGGCGCACGATGGAAGTTCCATCTGTGTGTATGCGATGGGCCGCTGCAGAAGTCTGTCCCAGAAGAGGATAGTGCACGTCGAAGGAGTCCTTATGCTTGGTTAACAACGACAGTAACTCTTCCGTCTGCTATTGCGTTAGATCAGTGCTGATTGCACTAGCGAGAAGAGAAGCAGGGACCGTTTCTATAGCTGTAGGTGTTTGTGAAACAGCAGTAGTCGAGGTAAGCACAGAGACAGGCTGAGTGTCCAAGACGCAAATTACAACAGCGCCTTTAGGAAGAAGTACTGGCACAGTGGTTGTGTTGAATACAGCCAAAGTGGCCGTGCCGTTGGTGAAGCGAACAAGGCTAGGTGCCAGAGCAATCCCTTTGGATAGGCAACGAGCTGATGGTACAACTAAAACGTCACCATCGGCGATGTCAGAGTTAACTACAAGAAGTTGTTCGCGGCCAGGAGGCACCATACAATCGTCAGCAGTTCGTAAGCGAAGGCGCGGGTCGGGCACGTCGTCGGAATTGTCGGTCTCAGTCAAGTTAACGAGGCGTTGACGGCACGAAATGAAATCGGACGCTGAAGAGAGAAAGTCCCACCCTAGTATAAGCATGTGAGCACAGGAAGTCAACACTGCGAACTGGATATGGTGGCGAATCCCGTCAATCGAAACTCGAACGGTGCATTGCGCCGATGGCCTAATAACAACATTATTTGCGCCATGTAGAATAGCTCCATGTAAGGTGTAACCTTGCGTAGACGAGAGCACAAGTCAGCGTGAATAACAGAAATAGCTGCGCCCGTATCAATCAATGCAGGAACTGGTACACCTTCTACACACACTAATAAAGTATTGGTCGGACACACTGGAGGACTTGTAGTCTGTGCGGGCCATGCAGCTTTCCCTCCAAAAACTGCACCATCTAGTTTTCTGATCGGTAGTCAGGAGTGCGGGAGGCCGATAGCAGAGGTGATGTCGAGCGTCGGAGAGGGGAAGGTGAGCGGCGGCGCCCTGGACGGTAGTTGCGAGGCTCTTCGGGATTTAGAGCGTCGGAGAGGGGAAGGTGAGCGGCGGCGCCCTGGACGGTAGTTGCGAGGCTCTTCGGGATTTAGAGGTGGAGTAAATGAGCGTTGGGGAAGCCGGCGCTGAGAGGGACTCGGAAGAAGCAACGGGTCTTTCTCGTAAACATCGTACCCACGGCGTTCGTCCTGTTGTCGTCTTCGACAAAAGCGCGATATGTGCCCGCGAATACCGCAATAATAACAAATGGGGCGGGGCGTAGGCCGGGTAGGGTAATATGCTGTGGCAGGCGCACGAGGTGCGAGAGTCGCCAGATGGTTGGGAGTAGTAGGAGCAGGAGGCGTTGTTTGAACGAACGCTGGTGGCATAGCCGCAACCTGAGCATACGAGGGCGTCGGCGAAGGAGGAGCACAGCCCACAGTGCAGGTCATGGACGACAGCTCCTCTTTGATGATGTCGCGTAGGCCAGGAACCGAAGGTTGCGGCTGAAGAACGGGAGGACTGCGCAGGCCGTACACTTGGAGCTGTTCGCGTATGAGAGTCCGAATCAGGACACACAGGTCCATATCCGAGGGAGGAGGCGTGTCACAGGCGACAGGTTCTAAACGGATGGCCTGCAGGGCGTCCAGATGCTGGCAAGTCGCGATAACATCGTTAACGGTGTTTGGATTCTTGATGGCCAGTGCGTTGATCGCGACGTGGGCAATGCCCTTGAGGATATGACGAACACGATCAGATTTAGTCATGGCTGCGTCAACCCGGCGACAAAGGCGAGGACGTCCTCGATACAAGAGGTGTATGTTTCCCCGGGACGTTGCATGCGTGCATCAAGCTTTTTCTTGGCTACCTCAGAGCGGACGTTTGGGGCGCCGAAAATTTGCCGAAGCTGGTGTCTGAAAGCCGCCCAGTCAGGCAAGGAGCTCTCATGGTTAAGAAACCAAGTCCTGACAACGTCAGTGAGGTAGAATGCGACGCTCCGAAGCTTGTGAAAATCATCTCACCGGTTAGACTCGCTCGCTCGGTCATAATTGTCCAGCCAGGCGTCAACGTCTTCACTAGAAAGGCCAGCGAACATGGTGGGATCGCGCTGCCGCGCGCTGCGGTCCATGATGGAACGGCCGGTGGGGCAGATACGGTGACGCTGGGGGCTCCTGGTGGATATTCTTGGGGCATGGTGGCGGAAAGGCGGGGCAAGCGGCGACCGGAACGAAGCTCCAGGGAAACTCGCAGTCGTAGAGGACCAAGGGATCAAGAGCAGCCTCCACCACTTGCGAGACAGCTGTTCAACCTCGACGGTTTATTATGCAGGCCGCGCGCTGAAGAGAATGACGCTGGCCATGATGATGAGTATATACAGATGAAGAAGATGAAGGGGTATTATAATGCTCACAATATATATACAGGGTGTCTCAGCTATTGCGCAGCGCGATTAAAAAAAAAGGCACGGCGTTACGCTAAGCAGACCTAGTGCGTATTGTTTCCAGTGCAGTGGAGTAGCCCCCAGTAATTTTTTCGTTGCTGAGATTTAATTAGCTAATTGAAATTATTATCTAACTCGAGAAGTGTCACGATCCGCCCCGGACCATGAACGAAAGGGGGGGGGGGGCGAGGAACCCCCATCCCAGATACGACGCACAGCGTGGTGGTGGTGAACGATGACTGACCGCCGTGCAGCTGTGCTCGCGATGTTTATTACATGCGGTGAACCATTGTTGCCCACCGAGCTTTGGCGGGCCACAGAGCCTAGCGGGCGAACGAAGAATATGGCCAGGGTGACATCAAATGATCGTCACATCCCCTTGGCCCCCTCTTTGTGTCCACACCAACAACAAACAAAACAGTGCTTGTTAACCAGGTCAGTAACGGTCCGGTGGCCTCCGCTGTTGAGTACTACGCCTGGGCACAGTTGTTGACGATCCGAGTGTGGCAACACCGGGTGCTCCCTGAGCCAGTCTCGCTCCGTCTGGAGGGTCAGCATTGACCGGCCTCGAAAATGGCGCGGAATTTGGTAGTGGTCTAAGGGGTGCCGCGCAACTGGCGAAGCTTGCCGCCTCTGGTGCTTCGCCGACAGCGACCGTTGTCGTTGAACCCCCTGCGGGCTGAACTTTCGACGTGGCGCCCGAGGTTGCAGGCTGGGTCACGAGGCGAAGGCGAACATGGTCGGCGTGCCGGTGCCACGTTGTGATGATTTGGTCTTCCAAAGTCAACGAGGGGTTGTTTACCCGGGAGTGTATTTGCACTTGCATGGTTCAAATTATTGTGGCCACCACTGAGACTAATTCGCAGTGGGGAAAAGAAACAACGAAGCCGATTGTTAACAAGACATAAACATATTGCCACGCGCTTGTGCCACTTGCTCCCAGAAGAAGACGAGGACAGTCTTGTGCACGAGCTAGCGCCTTGGTCTTTTGTCTGCTGCGCTGCCCCTTTAGCGACTCGGACTTACCTTAACGGCCTCTTTTAGAAGTCGCCTCTTCATTAAACGTGACATTTTTCTGGTGGAGGTGCGGGGTATTCTCGACCCATGCAACAAACCCCTCCTAGCAGCAGGAACGCTAGATCGCTACCGGTGCTCACGCCAGTACATCGCGCCAGCCGGAGAATCCAGGGATTGGCCCCCGAGTTTGAGCCGCTACCTGAGAGGACAACGACAACGTCGGCAGGTATGGATGCTACATCCGCTACTACCTCGACAAACCCTGCGACGGCTACTCCGGTACCTCCGGTACCTCCTCATTACACGCTGCAAAAACCGCGTGCGCCAAGTCCCTTCCATGGCGACCTTCTAGAAGACGTGGAAGACTGGCTGGCGGACTTCGAGCGCGTAGCAGAGTTCAACGAATGGGCCGACGAGGCGAAGCTCAAAAATGTTTATTTCTGTCTTTTGGATGGTGCTCGCACGTGGTTCTAGAACCGCGAAGGCATCCTGACATCATGGCGTGAGTTCTGTCGCAGGCTCTTGGACACCTACGCCAGCTCCGATTGTCGAGAACGAGCAGAATGGGCCCTCCAGTCTCGCATTCAGAAACCCAACGAGAGTGTGGCTATGTACGTGGAAGTCATGGTGCGTCTCTTCAGGCGAGCTGACCCTACCATGTCGGAAGACAAGAAGCGGCGTCACTTGATGCGCGGAGTGAAAGAGCAGCTTTTTCGTGGACTCGTTCGTAGTCCGCCCAAAACGGTTGCGGAGTTTCTCACTGACGCCGTCGCCATGGAGAAGGCCCTGCACCAGCGCTCGCACCAATACGATCGGCAAGTGAATCTCTCCTCTGCTACCAGTGGCCTAGGAGCTCTCACGACCGACGTCGAGTCGCTTCGCGAGATTATCCGAGCGGTAGTCCGCGACGAGCTGCGACAGCTGCATCAGACGCAACAGCCTTCAGCCAACTTCATCGCTAGCGTCGTGCGTGACAAAGTGCAGCATGCGCTCGGCGCACCACGTTACGAAGCAGCACTTCAGGCCGCTCCACCAGTTGAGGCCTTCACAACATCAAGTGAACCTCGACGGGCAACATACGCTGACGTTTTAAGATGCACCGCCCCGTCGCCGGTGACGCCTCCTACCATGAGCGACTACCAGCGTGCGGCTTATGCCGACGCATTCAGGCCCCCTATCCCTGCACCAGCGCCCCTACCTGCCGTCACCCCGTATGCGACGCTTCAGTCAGCGCAGGCGGTTCCTTATTTTGGAGAGGCTCGGCCATCCGCGCGCAAATCTGACATTTGGCGCATGCCTGACCGTCGACCGCTCTGTTACCACTGTGGTGAGGCGGGACATTTATACCGAGAGTGCCAGTACCGCCGCCTTGGACTCCAGGGGTTTTCTGTCAATTCACCCCGACCCCGTTTCGGACAACGGCCACCCGAGATTGAAGATTTTTTCGCCCGACAGCGTGCGCCACCGTCATCAAGGCGCCAGTCGCGATCACCGTCACCACGACCATCCTATTCGGGAGGTGCAAGGCGGATGTCGCAAGGACGATCTCCAAGCCCTCGCCTGGAAAACTAACGTCAGCGACCTTTCGAGGCGAGGCCGCTGATACTGGACGTGCCGAAGACCTCCAATCGAAGCGACCTCAGACCGACGGAGACTTGACGACGCCAGTATCTCAGGCTGGAGACTTCTCCATGAACATACCTGTGCTGATCGACGGTCGAAATGTTACTGCCTTAATCGACACTAGCGCTGACTATTCGATTATCAGCGGTAAACTGTCAAGCCATTTAAACAAAGTCATTACGCCGTGGACAGGGACGCATGTACGGACAGCTGGCGGACATGTCGTCAAACCGCTTGGTGTGTGCACTTCTCGGGTGCAAATTCAAAATTCTACATTTCCGATCAGCTCCCTTGTTCTCCGAGAATGCTCCCGTGAATTAATACTCGGCATAGACTTTCTTCGAGAGTATGGCGCCATCATCGACCTCCGCCGACGCTGTATCACTTTCTCTACAAAGAAAGCGACGACACGAGATGCCAGCCGCCGCACAGCCGCTCTTCGAATTTCCGACGACAGCGTCACGATACCACCTCGTGCTAGTGTAATGATTGCGGTAACGTCCGAGGGCATACGTGAAGGCGAAGTCCTCGCAGGGTGTAACGTCTCCTTTCTACTTACGCTCGGAATTAGCGTGGCTCGAGGAATCATTGACGTTAGGGATGGCCAAGCTGACGTCTTGATCACCAATTTCACAAATGAGCACCGACACCTCTTCCGGGGCACTGCCGTCGCTTACGCTGAAGCTTGGGAGGACGTCATTGAGTGTTTCGCGTGTGGAGAAAGCGACAGCGATGAAGAATGCGTCCCAGATATCGACATCAATAACGAGCTGTCGGAGGACAATAAGGCGGCACTGCGGGGACTGTTGCGTGAATTCAAGGACTGCTTTGCTCGATCGTCGAAAGTCAGTCAGACACCCATCACGCAGCATCGGATAATTACTTACGAGGATGCACGTCCTATTCACCAGCAGCCATATTGTCACGTAGTAGTGACGGTAGAGAAAGCAGTCACAAAACTGTGTATGACGAAACTGGTTGTTTATTGGGCGAACCTGTGCCCACAAAAGCAAGCTACACTCAAAGCACAACGATAGCGGCGAACACAGTCGGCGATCGTCGAAAATCTGATCAGCGGCGAAACGCGTCGGCTTTTATACCTGAGTCATCGAAGGTTCCAGATTAATCCCTGATGCCCGCGTGTCTTCCAGAAAGTTCTAGACAATTCGCGTCGCTCATACAATCAGATTACATGGGCGTCGGTAACCACAGACGACGGATAGAAGCATTGATAACGTCCGAGAAGCTTCCAATGCAGGCGCGTCCTGCGCCGAGCGATAACGTTTAACATTTGTCAGCCAATGTTGAAAGCGGCTACCGGTGAAAGATAAACATGTGTACGTGTCAATACCCTCCCCTTAAAAAGCATCGTCCCGATGCTACAAACAAACACGAAAGCGAAAACAAAACCATGTGTAATAAACAAAATAACAAAAAACAATAACAAAGTAACAAAGTACCTAAGTTTGTCAGCGGGCGTAGAAAGGCTTAAGACGCACCACGTGGATGACTTCAGGTCGTGCCCGGCGCCGCTGTGATTGCGAAATGCCGTCTGGCACGACCTCATAGTCCAGTGCGCCAATACGTCGGGTGATCTTATATGGTCCGAAATAGCGACGTAACAGCTTCTCGCTAAGTCCTCGTCGGCGTATCGGAGTCCAGACCCAAACACGGTCACCGGGCTGGTACTCGACGTAGCGTCGTCGAAGGTTGTAGTGTCGGCTGTCGGTCCTCTGCTGGTTCTTGATGCGCAGGCGGGCGAGCTGTCGACCTTCTTCGGCACGCTGCAAATAGGTGGCAACGTCGAGATTTTCTTCGTCGGTGACGTCCGGTAGCATGGCGTCAAGCGTCGTTGCCGGGTTCCTTCCGTAGACCAGGTTGAACGGCGCCATGTGCGTCGTTTCTTGCACGGCCGTGTTGTATGCGAAGGTCACGTACGGAAGGATGGCATCCCACGTCTTGTGTTCGACGTCGACGTACATTGCCAGCATGTCGGCGATGGTCTTATTTAGGCGCTCGGTGAGGCCATTCGTCTGCGGGTGGTAGGCGGTGGTCCGGCGATGGCTTGTGTGGCTGTATCGCAGGATGGCTTGAGTTAGTTCTGCCGTAAAGGCAGTACCTCTGTCGGTGATGAGGACTTCTGGGGCACCGTGACGCAGGAGGATGTTCTCAACGAAGAATCGGGCTACCTCGGCAGCACTGCCTTTGGGCAAGGCTTTTGTTTCGGCGTAGCGGGTGAGGTAGTCCGTAGCTACGACGATCCATTTATTCCCGGACGTCGACGTCGGAAAAGGCCCCAGTAAGTCCATCCCAATCTGCTGGAACGGTCGGCGAGGTGGCTCGATCGGCTGTAGAAGTCCGGCTGGCCTTGTCGGCGGTGTTTTGCGTCGCTGACAGTCTCGGCATGTCCTTACGTAATGGGCGACGTCGGCAGAGAGGCGAGGCCAGTAGTAGTTTTCTTGTATCCTTGCGAGCGTGCGGGAAAAACCGAGGTGTCCAGCCGTTGGGTCGTCATGGAGAGCTTGCAGAACCTCTGGACGCAATGCTGAGGGTACCACGAGGAGGTAGTTGGCTCGGAGAGGCGAGAAGTTCTTCTTTAGGAGAATGTCGTTTTGCAAGAAAAACGACGCCAATCCTCGCCTGAACACCTTCGGCACAGTGACGGTCTTGCCTTCCAGGTAATCTACAAGGTTCCTTAGTTCCGGGTCGGCTCGCTGTTGTTCGGCGAATTCGTCGGCACTGATGGGTCCCAAGAAAGTGTCGTCATCCTGGTCATCCTGTGGCGGCGGTTCGACGGGGGCGCGAGACAAGCAGTCGGCGTCAGAGTGCTTTCGCCCGGACTTGTAAACGACGGTGATGTCGAATTCTTGAAGTCTCAGACTCCATCGTGCGAGGCGACCTGAAGGATCCTTCAAGTTAGCTAGCCAACACAAGGCGTGGTGGTCGCTCACAACTTTAAAGGGCCTGCCATAGAGGTAGGGGCGAAACTTTGATGTAGCCCAGATGATGGCGAGGCACTCCTTTTCTGTTGTGGAATAATTTGCTTCCGCCTTCGATAGCGACCGGCTAGCGTAACTTACAACCCTTTCTAGTCCATCAGTCCTCTGCACAAGCACGGCGCCGAGTCCTACGCCGCTTGCGTCGGTGTGGACTTCGGTATCGGCATTTTCGTCGAAATGCGCAAGGATGGGCGGCGATTGTAGGCGTCGCTTCAGTTCTTCAAATGCTTCGATTTGCGGCATCTCCCACTTGAACTCGACGTCGGCCTTCGTGAGGTACGTCAGTGGCTCGGCGATCCGTGAAAAATCCTTGACGAAGCGCCTGTAATAGGCGCACAGTCCCAGAAATCTACGCACTGCCTTCTTGTCAGCGGGCAGAGGAAAGTTGGAGATGGCCGCAGTTTTCTGAGGGTCGGGGCGCACTCCAGACTTGTTGATGACGTGGCCCAAAAACAAGAGCTCCTCATATGCGAAGCGGCACTTTTCTGGCTTTAACGTGAGTCCGGAGGTTTTGATTGCTTGAAGAACTGTTTCAAGGCGCCGCAGGTGTTCTTCGAAGCTTGAGGCAAACACAACGACGTCGTCCAAATAGACGAGGCAAGTCTGCCACTTCAAGCCTGCCAGTACTGTATCCATGACGCGTTGGAAAGTCGCAGGTGCCGAGCAAAGACCAAACGGCATGACCTTGAACTCGAACAGTCCGTCTGGTGTTATAAAGGCCGTCTTCTCCCGGTCCCTCTCGTCGACTTCGATTTGCCAGTAGCCGGTTTTGAGGTCCATCGACGAAAAATACTTTGCGTTGTATAGTCGATCCAAGGCGTCGTCAATCCGTGGAAGGGGGTATACGTCCTTCTTCGTGACCTTGTTGAGGCGACGATAATCGACGCAGAAACGTAGGGTTCCATCCTTCTTCTTCACTAACACCACGGGGGACGCCCACGGACTCTTGGACGGCTGGATGATGTCGTCGCGTAGCATTTCGTCGACTTGTTGCCTTATGGCCTCGCGTTCGCGTGCCGAAACTCGGTACGGGCTCTGACGCAGTGGGCGGACATTTTCGTCGGTTATGATTCGGTGCTTGGCGACAGGGGTTTGTCGAACTTTTGACGACGACGAGAAGCAATCCTTGTATTGCAGGAGCAGAGCTTTTAGTTGTTCTTTCTTATGCCTGGGAAGGTTCTGATTAACGTTGAAAGTTGCTTCAGGTATATAGTCGTCGTTGCGGGTGCACTGGAATCCGTGAAGGCGAAAGCACTGCTGGCTTGTACTATTTCGTCGATGTAGGCAACCGTGGTGCCTTTGTTAATGTGCTTGTATTCGGGGCTGAAGTTCGTGAGCATCACCGTTGCTTTCCCTGCACGTAGCTCAGCTATGCCTCTAGCGACGCAAATTTCACGGTCGAGCAGTAGGTGATGATCGCCATCGATTACGCCCTCCATGTCTGCAGGCACTTCCGTACCGACGGAAATCATTACGCTGGAGTGAGGCGGAACGGTGACTTGTTCTTCAAGCACATTCAAGGCATGGTAACTGATGCATGTATCCGGCGGTATCGCTTTGTGTGTTGAAAGCGTTATCGACTTGGACCTTAAGTCGATGACTGCACCATGTTGGTGTAGAAAGTCCATGCCTAGGATGACGTCCCTGGAGCAGTGCTGCAGGATTACGAAGCTCGCCGGGTAAGTGCGGTTGTTTACCGTGACTCGCGCTGTGCAGATTCCAGCCGGCGTTATTAGGTGACCTCCCGCTGTCCGTATATCGGGTCCTTGCCAGGCCGTCTGCACCTTCTTTAACTTGGCGGCGAACGCGCCACTGAAAACTGAATAGTCGGCGCCAGTGTCGACGAGAGCGGTGACGTTATGACCATCGATGAGCACGTCTAGATCGGTAGACCGGCGTCTGGCGTTGCGATTAATTCGTGGCGTCGGATCACGGCTGCGTCGGCTTGCTCTGCTGCTGCTACGTCGCGTCGGAAGGTCTTCGTTCGGCGGCGATGTGCTGTCAAGGCTGTTGCTAGGCGGCGTGCTGATATCTCGTCGTGATGATTCGCGAATCGTCGTCGTCGTCGGCGGCGGAGGATCTTCGGCATTGCGTCGTATAGCAACCGCACCTCCATCGGTTGCTGCTTTTAGTTTCCCGGGTATGGGCTGGGAGATCGGCCCCGCGTTGGGCCGGCATACAGGCGGCGATGCGGCGAGATGTAGCGGCCTGGTGACGGCGATCGTGAGGGCCGTCGTGGTTGCCACTGGGCTCCGGCAAGGTAGTCGGCGATGTCACGTGGTCGCTCGCCAAGCTGTGGACGTGGCGCGTTGACGGCGAACCCTCGTAGGCCCATCTCGCGGTATGGGCATCGGCGGTAGACATGGCCGGCTTCCCCGCAGTGATAGCAGAGCGGGCGGTGGTCGGGGGCGCGCCAAATGTCCGTCTTCCGCTGGGAGCTGCGCTGGGCGACGGGCGGGCGTGCTGGCGGCGGCGGCGGTGGACGACGGAACTGCGGCGTTACGGGGCCCTGGCGCGAGCGCGGAGGGGGGCCTTGACGACGGGCGACGGCGGCGTAGGTCATCGCTTGCGGCTGTGGTTGAGGCGATACCGGAACTTCTGGCACTTCTAGTGATCGCTGAACCTCTTCTTTAACTATGTCAGCGATTGAAGTCACCTGAGGATGCGATCTTGGGAATAATTTCTGTAGTTCTTCCCGTACAACCGCTCTGATCGTCTCGTGCAGGTCGTCGGCGCCTAGAGCTTGAGCTTCGGCGTAGTTTGTCAGTGCACGGCGGTTGTATTGCCTGGCTCGCATTTCAAGGGTCTTCTCGATGGTTGTGGCCTCCGAAACAAATTCTGCCACAGTCTTGGGTGGGTTGCGCATCAATCCAGTGAATAGATGCTCTTTGACACCCCGCATCAAGAACCGAACTTTCTTTTCCTCTGACATATCGGGGTCGGCGTGGCGGAAGAGGCGAGTCATCTCCTCTGTGAAGATTGCGATGTTCTCGTTCGGCAATTGCACTCTGGTTTCTAATAAAACTTCGGCCCTTTCTTTTCGCACGACATTCGTGAAAGTCCTCATGAAGTTCTCACGAAATAGGTCCCACGTCACCAGGGTGGTCTCTCTGTTCTCAAACCAGGTCCGAGCAGCATCATCTAATGAAAAATACACATGGCGCAGCTTGTCGTCGTCGCTCCATTTGTTGAACGTCGCGGTCCTCTCGTATGTCTCCAGCCAGGTTTCAGGGTCTTCAGCCGATGATCCACGAAAAGTCGGTGGCTCCCGAGGTTGCTGCAGCAGGATGGGGGACGCTGGTGCTGCCATTTTGGTCGTTGACTTGGCCTTGATTGCAGTGGTCTTTTCGGGAAGAAGTCCGAACTCCGGCACAAGTCCTTGCTGCCTACGGCTAGCTCGCTGGTCCTTGGCGACGTTGGTCTCGTTCTCCGGTTTCGGGCTTGGGTCGCGGCTTTGCGGGGGCGTTCGGTGCATGAACGAACTAGCACCTCCACCAGATGTCACGTAGTAGTGACGGTAGAGAAAGCAGTCACAAAACTGTGTATGACGAAACTGGTTGTTTATTGGGCGAACCTGTGCCCACAAAAGCAAGCTACACTCAAAGCACAACGATAGCGGCGAACACAGTCGGCGATCGTCGAAAATCTGATCAGCGGCGAAACGCGTCGGCTTTTATACCTGAGTCATCGAAGGTTCCAGATTAATCCCTGATGCCCGCGTGTCTTCCAGAAAGTTCTAGACAATTCGCGTCGCTCATACAATCAGATTACATGGGCGTCGGTAACCACAGACGACGGATAGAAGCATTGATAACGTCCGAGAAGCTTCCAATGCAGGCGCGTCCTGCGCCGAGCGATAACGTTTAACATTTGTCAGCCAATGTTGAAAGCGGCTACCGGTGAAAGATAAACATGTGTACGTGTCAATATCGTGTTTCGCAGAAAGAACGAGAAGCAATTCAACGACAAGTCAAGGAAATGATTGACGATGGCGTCATCCAGCCTTCAAACAGTCCGTGGTCGTCACCGGTTGTCCTGGTAAAGAAGAAGGACGGCACTCTCCGCTTCTGTGTTCATCACAGAAAACTCAACAACGTCACAAAGAAGGACGTTTATCCGTTGCCGCGCATAGATGACTCTCTTGACCGGCTACGGCGAGCCAAGTATTTTTCCTCCCTTGACTTGAAAAGTGGATACTGGCAAATAGAGGTAGACGAGCGTGACCGGGAGAAAGCAGCCTTTGTCACTCTGGATGGACTTTACGAGTTCCGAGTACTTCCGTTCGGGTTGTGCTCTGCTCCGGCAACCTTCCAACGGATGATGGACACGGTGCTCGCTGACCTAAAATGGCAAACCTGTCTCGTCTACCTGGATGATGTGGTCGTATTTTCAGGCAGCTTCTCCGGACATCTTAAGCGACTGAGGCAAGTGATCGAGGCAATACGATCGGCTAACCTCACGTTAAGGCCTCAGAAATGTCACTTCGGTTATGAAGAATTGAAGTTTCTTGGTCATGTCGTGAGCGCGGAAGGCGTCCGTCCCGATCCCGAGAAAACTGCCGCTGTAGCTGCTTTTCCGACTCCTACAGACAAGAAAAGCGTTCGACGCTTCCTGGGATTGTGCGCATAATACCGGCGCTTTAACGCAATTTCTCTAACATTGCTGCACCACTTACTCGTCTCACTAGAGACGACACGCCGTTCATCTGGAGCTCTGAACAAGAAGCAGCTGTCGCCGAGCTTCAACATCGCCTGGCATCACCCCCGGTTCTTGGACATTTCGACGAGGACGCCGAAACAAAAATTCATGCCGACGCCAGTAACGTCGGTCTGGGTGCCTTGCTCGTACAGCGGCAGGAGAACGACGAAAGGGTCATAGCTTACGCCAGTCGCACCCTATCACGACCCGAGTCCAATTACACTAGCACGGAGAAAGAGTGTCTTGCCGTTGTATGGGCACTTGCCAAGTTTCGACCTTACCTCTATGGCCGCCCATTCAAGGTCGTGACGGATCACTCCTTATGCTGGCTGGCAAACCTAAGAGACCCTTCTGGACGACTGGCACGGTGGAGCCTGCGCCTGCAGGAATACGACGTGACCATCGTGTACAAGTCCGGCCGCACACACGACGATGCCGACACATTGTCGCGCGCACCTGTTGAATCTGCCGATCAACACATTGAAGACGACAGCGCTTTTCTTGGCGCCATAAGCGGGACAGACTTATCGACACGGCAGCGAGCAGACTGTGAATTGCGCCCCATAATTGAACATCCAGAAGGCCGCAACGTCACTCTGCCCCCGCAAATTGCTCGCGGTTTGTCGTCGTTTTGTTTACGGCAGGGCATCCTATACAAGAAGAATTCTGCCGGCAACAACACCTATCTTTTGGTCGTACCCGCAGAGCTTCATGATGAAATCCTGTTCGCATGCCACGACGAGCCTGCTTCTGGCCATTTGGGTTTCACTCGAACCTTTGCCAGGGTACGAAAATCTTACTACTGGCCGAAACTCGCCACTTGTGTTAAACGATACGTCCAAGCCTGCCGTGAATGCCAACGCCGAAAGTCGCCGAATGTGAAGCCTGCGGGATTGCTGAATCCTATCGAACCACCTCGAGGGCCCTTCGATCAAGTCGGCATGGACCTCCTGGGCCCGTTTCCGTTGTCTACTTCGGGAAACAAGTGGATAATTATCGCCACGGACTATTTAACCCGCTATGCTGAAACAAAGGCTCTTCCTAAAGGCACAGCTTCTGAGGTTGCACAGTTTTTCGTACAGAACATCGTACTACGTCATGGCGCCCCATCCTGTGTCATCACGGATCGAGGAGCGGCGTTTACGGCAAGGCTGCTTGAAGAAGTTTTTCAGCTGAGTTACACCACGCACCGAAAGACGACTGCCTATCACCCTCAAGCAAATGGCTTGACTGAAAGGCTTAACAAAACAATGACCGACATGCTGTCGATGTACATAGACGTGCAGCATAAGACGTGGGACGAACTACTACCATACGTCACGTTTGCGTACAACACCGCTACGCAAGAGACCACACGCTTCATGCCTTTCGCTCTTGTTTACGGTCGTGAAGTGCAGACGATGTTAGAAGCCATGTTACCATGTGACACTTCTGACAATCTTGATGAAGACACTGAGCGTTTCGTGCAACGTGCCGAGGAAGCACGCCAACTCGCTCGCGTGAACATCAGGAAACAACAGTGTATTGACGCGCGACACTACAACCTTCGCCACCGACAAGTTGAGTACCAACCGGGTGACCACGTGCTAGTTTGGACCCCCGTCCGCCGTAAAGACCTTTCGGAAAAACTTCTCAGTCGGTACTTCGGCCCTTACAAAGTGCTTCGGCGAGTGAGTGACCTCAATTATGAAGTCCTTCCTGACGGCACCCAGCCAGCACGACGCTGACAACCGCGGCCCGAGATTGTGCACGTAGTGCGGTTAAAACCATATCGCACACCAGAATAGTCGTGGTTTCCGGACCATTACGTTACTCCTGGGACAAGTCTTTCTGCCCGTCCATGTTTTGTTTAGCATCGAGTCGATGCTCTTCAGGGAGGAGGGGTAATGCCACGCGCTTGTGCCACTTGCTCCCAGAAGAAGACGAGGACAGTCTTGTGCACGAGCTAGCGCCTTGGTCTTTTGTCGGTGCTGCACTGCCCCTTTGGCGACTCGGACTTACCTTAACGGCCTCTTTTAGAAGTCGCCTCTTCATTAAACGTGACAATATAATTAACGCAAACTGTCACACACACAAACTAGCTAACCAAGATACTAAGACTAATAGAAACGTTCATGCACTTCTAAATGTTCTCACACAATAAATAATTATATATAACAGTAAAGTTCGTGACCGGTCACAATCGGCATGCGTCGGTGCGGCTGTACGGGGCGGCGTTGCGACTGCCAGCCAGTTGCAGGGCGTCGGTCAAGTGAGGATAAGATGATAATACACTACTTGCGTCTTGAGGATCGTCCGCAGCTCGGCCAAGAAGTCGCAGAAGGAAAGTATGAAGGGCTTGCCTTCAGCACCATGTGACTGCAGGACCCACGAACACCAAAGGCTAGAGGTAGGACAGAGGCCGGGTCATCACTGATGTCATGAAACTCGGGCCGGCAGCCCGACAGCTTCGCTTCTCCGCCCGGCGCTCCTGAAGTCTTTGATACTCGGACCCACAGTCCGACAGCCTCGCTTCTCCGCCCGGTGCTCTTGAAGTTTTGAGGATCGGACCCGGAGCCCGACAACCTCGCTTCGTCCACTCCGTGCACCGGCCTTTCTTCTTTTCGAACGACGCCTTCGTTCTTCTCTTCTTCTGCTCCTTCTTCCAGCACCCGTGTATCTTCGTGATTGGCTGTTGGCCGAGGTGCCGCGTCAGGCGAGCTCGCTCCGAATCCCGCCATTCTTTTTCTTCTTTTACAGCCACTGGCCGTCCGCCGCACCAGACAGGCGCACATAAGGCTTTGTACATGACACACGTGTTCCCGTCCGGCATGCAGACGAGCAGGGATGACGCACTGGCAGGCGATAGTACCTGTCCGGCTGACCAGTGTGGACCAAGACGGAAATTTCTGACGAAAACCGGAGCTCCCGACTCCGGCAAACGCCCGGGATGGCACCCTCGGTCAGCAGCCAGTTTTTGCTTCAGCTGTTTCGGGAGCGCTGTGGACCGGAGGTCCGGATGCAGGACGTCCAAGGGTGTCTTGACCATCCGACCCAGCAGGAGCTCACAGGGGGTACGGCCAGTGACATCGTGGGGCAGTACCCGGGCAACCTGCGTCCGGAAATCTCCAGCCTTACTCTTTATCAGCTTGTCCTTGATTGTCTGTACCACCCGCTCGGCTGCAACGTTCGAAGCAGGGTGGTACGGCGGAACCATCATCCGGCGAATTCCGTTCTTCGTCAGCCAGGCCAGGTACTCTGTGCTGGCGAAAGCGGGGCCATTGTCGGACACGATGACGTCCGGCAACCCCTGGGTGGCGAAGACCTGTCGCAGCGCCGCAATGGTCGCGCCTGCTGAAGGAGTGGTGACAAATAGGACCTCCACCCACTTCGAAAGGGCGTCCACCACTACCAGGAAGGGACCCCCAACATCTACGTTCAAGTGGCACCAGGGTCTCTGTGGGAACGGCCAGGGGGTGATCTCCACATGACGTGAGGGCCGCTGGTGCGCCTGGCAGACTTGGCAGCTCTGCACGATGTGAGTGATGTCCTGGTCCAGCCCAGGCCACCAAACTTGGGACCGGGCCACCATCTTCGTCTTTTCTACACCAGGATGACCCACATGCAGCAACTGCAGGACCCTGCACCGGAGACTTTGTGGGATCACCACCCTGGAACCCCACAGTAGGCAGCCCTGCTGCAGGCTCAGCTCGGCAGCCTTGTGGCTGTAAGCCTGCTGCACCAACTCCTACCCTCGGGACACCGCCTTGACCACTTGGGACAGGACTGGGTCCCGGCTGGTCGCCTGTGACACCGCAGATCTGGAGAGTACCTCCGGGGACGCGTGCTCCAGCATGAACAGTTCAGCAGGCTCTGGAGCCTCTGGAGGTGTCAGCAAGCAGCTGGCACCTCCGGCAGGGGCAGGCGGAAAAGGGCATCAGCACGACCCAGGTCCTTTCCCGGACGGTAGACCAGCCGGTAGCTGTAGGCCGCAAGCCTCAAGGCCCAGCGTATCACTCGAGGCGATGCCTGCACGAGAACCGCCTTGTCCGGCCCCAGCAGACCCAGCAGCGGCTTGTGGTCCGTGACCGCCTCAAATTCTCTGCCCCACAGGTACTGCTGAAAGCGCTCGACCCCGAACATTGGGACCAGGCCTTCCTTATCTAGCTGGCTGTAACGTTGCTCTGCAGCAAGAAGCCGACGGGAAGCAAACGACACAGGGCGTTCCTGGCCATCCTCGTACCGATGCGCCACGATGGCTCCCACGCCGTACGGCGACGCATCACGTGTAAGGACGACAGGCTTGTCCGGATCGAAGTGCACCAGCACTGGAGGCTTGGTAATCAGCCCCTTGCTGCGCTGGAATGCCACTTCCTGCTCCTTCTTCCAGGTCCACTGCTGACCATCTCGAAGTAGAAGATAGAGGGACTGTAGATGCGGCGGCAGGTTCGGCAGGAAACTCCTGTAGAATTTGATGAGGCCGAGGTAGCTCTGAAGCTCCTTATTGTTGTGGAGCTTTGGCGCCTTGAGAACACCATAAGCTTTGCGGGGGGCTGGGGACAGGCCTGCCTGGAAAATGACATGTCCGAGGTACTCAGCGCTGGGGGCCAGGAAAACGCCCTTTTCCAGCTTGAGCTTGAGTCCGGCGTCCTGCAATCGTGCCAGGACGTTGTGCAGGTGGTCCTCGTCGTCGGTGCCAGTAACCAGGATGTCGTCCAAATACACCGCCACGTGCCTCATGCCCCTGAAGAGGTTGCCCATCTCCCCCTGAAAGATGGCCGGGGAAGAGGCCACGCCAAACGGTAAGCGCCTGTACTGGAAGAGCCCCAAGGTTGTCGATATCGTGACATACTTCCGGGAGGTATCCTGGAGCATCAGCTGCTGGTAAGCGTCTCTGAGGTCGAGCTTTGTGAACTTCTGTCTCCCGGACAACGCTGACCAGAGATCTTCAATCCGGGGCAGCGGTTACTTCTCGACGGTAGCGACGGGGTTTATGGTAACCTTGAAATCCCCACAGATCCTGACACTGCCATCTCGCTTGAGGACTGGAACTATGGGAGCGGCCCACTCAGACGTCTTGACGGTCACCAGGATGCCCTCTCGCTGTAACCCTTGCAGCTTCTGGGTAACCCCGTCCTTCAGGGCGAAAGGCAGTGGGCGAGGCTTGAAAAAACGAGGCCGCGCTCCCTCAGGAACGTAAATGCTAGCCGTCGTGCCAGCAAATGTGCCCACCCCCGGTTGGAACAGGGACTTGAAGTTGGTAAGGAGGCTTGGGACATCTTTAACCACATGTAGGACGGCCTCTTGGTACTCCGGCAACCGAACGCCCAGTGGGTGAATCCAGTTTCGGCCCAGCAGCGTCGGTGACGACCCCTTGGTCAAATAAAGGGGAAGGGTTGCCTCGCTGTCACCAAAGTGAACGCTGACCTGTGCCTGCCCCTGGACCTGGGAGAGCTGTCCGAAATAGCGCGCAGCATCACGCCCGAAGCCTCCACGGACACGTCGGGGAAAGTACGCTTGAACAGTTTCCCGGCCATGACCGACATGCTGGCCCCCGTGTCCAGCTCCATGAAAATACTGTACTGTACTGTACTGTACGCAGACTTCAACGGTCAGCAGATACGGTGGCACAGACGAGGGAACAAGGCCTGTGTGCCACATGTCGAAGATTGGCGGGTTCTCGGCCATGACGTGGAGCCCGCCTGCTGCCGCACATCCCCGTCGCGAACCCTTGTGACGGCTACCCTGACCGCGGGCTTGTGTGGAACCTGGGCTTGATCCAGGCTGCTGCTGCTGTCCGCTGTTTGTCCTCCCCCTTGGTAAACCTGTGCGAGGTGCCCAGTTTTTCCGCACGTGAAGCATTGTGCTTGGGAGAACTGGCACTGTGAGGGGAGTGGTCACCACCGCAGCGACTGCACATACCACCCTTAGTCGTCATCTTGTTGACCGTTGCTTCCGTCGACGGTGAGCCGGTCGCCCGTGCAATCTCGCAGCGCTGACCACAGCGTCCATCGCCTGCACTGCCTTCACGACGTCGTCCAGCAAGGGATCAGGAAGCTCCAGGAGTCCTGTCTGCATGGTGGGGTTGTTTATCCCGCAGACGAAACGTTCCCGGAGCAGTGAGTCGAGCTGGTCCCCGAAGGCGCAGGCACTCACTAAGCCTCGTAACGCAGCGACAAACTGGCCGAGGGTCTCTCCTTCGCGGCGGCTCCGGTTGTTGAGGCGAAAACGCTCCATTAACGTTGACGGTGCCGGGCTGAAATGCGACCGCAGTGTGTTGAGCAGCTCACTGAGCGTCTTGACATTCCGTGTGGCCGGCTTGATAAGGTCGAGCAGGAGACTGAAGATGCGGGTCCCGCAGCTGGCCAGGCAAATGTCCCACTGTTTTGCCTCAGGTGTCGTTCGCCCGGAAAAACACGTGAACTTGTTCCTCGTAGACTGGCCAGGCGGCCCCATCACCCTCGAACGGCTCGAGCTCCCGTACAGCGGCATGGCGGCAGGAACGGGGGGGGCGGCGTTTCGCCGCTCTCGGTGACTTGGGTGGACAAGTGGGCTTCTCTTATTGCCAGTGTTATGATCCGCCCCGGACCGTGAAGGAAATGGGGAGGGGGGGGGCGAGGAACCCCCGTCCCAGATACGACGCGCAGCGTGGTGGTGGTGAACAATGACTGACCGCCGAGCTGCGCTCGCGATGTTTATTACATGCGGTGAACCAATGTTGCCCACCGAGCTTTGGCAGGCCACTGAGCCTAGCGCGCCAACGAAGAATATGGCCGGGATGACGTGAAATGATCGACGAGGGACCATCCCCGAGCTTAAACAGCGTCGCTAGTTCACTGGGGTATGTGCCAGTGCGCTTGAACCCTGTCTGCACTGCCTCCAGTACACACACACACACACACACACACACACACACACACACACACACACACACACACACACACACACACACACACACACACACACACACACACACACACACACACACACACACGCACGCACGCACGCACGCACGCACGCACGCACGCACGCACGCACGCACGCACGCACGCACGCACGCACGCACGCACGCACGCACGCACGCACGCACGCACGCACGCACGCACACACACACACACACACACACACACACACACACACACACACACACACACACACACACACACACACACACACACACACACACACACGCACACACGCACACGCACACACACACACACACACACACACTTTCGCGCGCGCGCGAAAGATGTCAATGCCTCCTAGTACCGGTGAATCAGCCAACTTTCCGTAGTTCAAAAAATAGAAGCACGTAGGAAAAGTATAACAAGACCTTACTGACGTTTCGGCCAGGTCCGGCCTTCATCACGAGTGCGTGTACAAGTATACAGTGCTCAATTTATACCTTTTTGCCGTAAGGGTGAAACGAGACAAGAAAAAATACAAATTAAAAAAAAAACAAATGTAAAAAGGACTACAACGAACACGTAAATGGAAACTTGCGCGTGCACAGAGTGGAATAATTAAAAAAAAATGACAGCAGATCCACGAGGTGAATGATGATGAGTGGGCGAAGCTCCGGAGGGAATCATCGGATCTCCCGCTTAAAGGGACGCTAGCACAAACGCGTTAGAAACGTGCAGTACTCTCTAGTAAGGGGGAGTGGCCACAGCGTCTTACGCAGCCATTTACACATGCCGGAACGTGCACCGCGTTTGCCGACGCCATCACATGACTGCTGAGAGAGTATACCCCCCGCATAGAGTTTCATATTACTATATTTAGAAACTCTATGACCCCCCGTATTCATAAACGCTCCTCGACTTGAACTTGACTTGCCACCGCTTTGGGCAGCGCGTTCGAAGCGCCTTGAAGGTAAGGTGGAGAGGCCACAGCGTCTTACACCAGCTTCTTACACGGGCCGTAACGCGCTAGCACAAACGCGTTAGAAACGCGCTAGAAACGCGGCCTTTCGTTAATGTTGGGTATTTATAGCCATCGTGGTGCGTTTGTCCATGTGCGCTTCGTGGCGTAGTGGGCTAACGCCGCGCGCTCGGAAGCGAGGGGTCCCTGGTTCGATTCCGCGCTACGGACACAACTTCTGAATTTTTTCCTCATTTTTCTCAGACTGGTTACACACTACTACTACTACTACGACGGGACGACTCCTACTACTACATAATACAGAGGAAGGACAGACCCACACCCTAAGGAGCTTCACCCCTAAAAAAGTGTTAAGCAGGCGAGTAACGGTCCGGCGGCCTCCGCTGTCGAGTACTCCGTCTGGGCACAAATGTTGACGATCCGGGTGCGGCAACGCCGGGTGCTCCCTGAGCCAGTCGAGCTCCGTCCTGAAGGTCAGCAATGACCGGCCTTGAAAATAACGCCGAACTTGGTAGTGGCTCAACTGGTGCCGCACAACTGGCGATGCTTGCCGCCTCTGGTGTTTCGCTGGCAGCGACCGGTGTTGCCGTTGGCCCCTCTGCGGGCTGGCCTTCTGAAGTGGCGCCAAGGTTGCAGGCTGGGTCACGAGGCGAGGCCGAACATGGTTGGCGTGCCGGTGCCTCGTGTTCCCGACCGCCTTGACCACCTGGCACAGGACTGGGTCCCGGCTGGTCGCCAGCGAGACCGCAGATCTGAAGAGTACCTCCGGCTATGCGTGCTCCAGCAGGCTCTGGAGCAGCAGCTGGCACCTCCGGCAGGGGCAGGCGGCTAAGGGCATCAGCAGGCCCCTGGTCCTTTCCCGGACGGTAGACCAGCCGGTAGCTGTAGGCCGCAAGTCTCAAGACCCAGCGTACCACTCGAGGCGATGCCTGCACAGGAACCACCTTGTCCAGCCCCAGCAGACCCAACAGCGTCTTGTGGTCCGTGATCGCCTCAAATTTTCTGCTCCACAGGTACTGGTGAAAGCGCTGGACCCCGAACATGAGGGCCAGGCCTTCCTTATCCAGCTGGCTGCGACGTTGCTCTCTGCATCAAGAAGCCGACGGGAAGCAAACGACACAGGGCGTTCCTGGCCATCCTTGTCCCGGTGCGCCAGGACGGCTCCAACGCCGTACGGCGACGCATCTACTCTTAGGACGACAGGCTTGTCCGGATCGAAGTGCACAAGCACTGGAGCCTTGGTGATTAGCTCCGTGCTGCGCTGGAATGCCACTTCCTGCTCCTTCTTCCAGGTCCACTGCTGACCATCTCGAAGTAGAAGATGGAGGGGCTGTAGATGTGCCGACAGGTTCGGTAGGAAACTCCTGTAGAAGTTGATGAGGCCGAGGAAGCTCTGAAGCTCTTTCTTGTTGTGGGGCTTTGGCGCCTTGAGCACAGCATCAACCTTGTGGGGGCTGGGGACAGTTCAGCCTGGGAAATGACGTGTACCAGGTACTCAACGCTGGGGGCCAGGAAAACGCACCTTTCCAGCTTGAGCTTGAGACCGGCGTCCTGCAATCGTGCCAGGACGTTCTGCAGGTGGTCCCCGTCGTCGGTGCCAGGAACTAGGATGTCGTCCAAGTACACCACCACGTGGCTCATGCACCTGAAGAGGTTGTCCATCTCCCTCTGAAAGATGGCCGGGGCTGAGGCCACGCCAAACGGTAAGCGCGTGTACTGGAAGAGCCCCATACTAGATATTGTGACATACTTCCGGGAGGCATCCTGGAGCACCAGCTGCTGGTAAGCGTCTCTGAGGTCGAGCTTTGTTAACTTCTGTCCGCCGGACAACGCTGACCGGGGATCTTCAATCCGGGGCAGCGGGTGCTTCTCGACGGTAGCGACGGGGTTGATGATAACCTTGAAATCCCCGCAGATCCTGACGCTGCCATCTCGCTTGAGGACTTGAACTATGGGAGCGGCCCAATCAGACGTCTTGACGGGCGCCAGGATGCCTTCTTGCTGTAACCTATGCAGCTCCTGGGTGACTCCGTCCTTTAGGGCGAACGGCAGTGGGCGAGGCTTGAAAAAATGTGGTTGATCCCTCTTATATAGAATCGGTATGGAACACGAAAGTGAAACGTGTCTTCACAGAAGTAGTGTAATGTTATTGCACATTGATATATAATGTCTATTGGTGTTTTGTGGCTAAAGCGCCTTTAGGCGTTGATGCACCCACGCTGACGCCTGGTGGCACGTCTCCTCCATCACGACTACCAACGTCGATGACCATGAGCAACCGTCGTGCATATGGAAGCTGCACTACGCTGCACACGCTAGCACAACGCGAAAGACGAAGCACGTAACTGACACACTAATACAACGCGCAAGACAAAGCACGTAACTGAATCGTCACCGAGTCAAATCAGCGCGTACAGCGCGTCGTAATTGCAGCCTCCGCGATCAACTTCAGAAACATTTTCAGAGCTAATTGCGGAGGCCACGCTCCGCTGTGCTGAGTACGGTGAACGCCACCTAGGTGGCGTTAGTAGTGCTTCTTGACGCCAGCGTCCCTTCGAATGCTGGCATCGAGGCGTCGTAGTGCTGAGACCACCGAAGCGTTCACTGTCGGTGCGCGTAGGTGTCATAATGCAGTACTTCTCTTTTCTGCTCGTAGGCGGCGGCACCGCCCGAGCAAGAGCGCGGGTGCACGGAGGAGTGTTAGATATATAAGGCGCGTCTGTGTAGCTCTCTGCAAATGCGTTTGTGGCGCAATAGGTTAAACGCTCGGCGATCTATCGTCGCGGACCGAGAGGTCGTGGGTTCGATTTCCAAATTTTGCATGTTTGTGAAACCTTATCTTCTGGTTTCTTTCTTTGTATTATATTAGATTGTAAGCTGACGTATTTCCGTGACGGAAATACGTCACTGAAGTCTTGGTGGACCCCGGCATAAAACACTTTCGTGTTAAAACGAGGCCGGGCTTCCTCAGGAACGTAAATGCTAGCCGTCGTGCCGGCAAATGTGCCCACACCGGTTGGAACAGGGACTTGAAATCGATCAGGGGGCTTGGGACGTCTTTAGCCACATGTAGGACGGCCTCTTGGTACTCCGGCAACCGAACGCCCAGTGCGGGAATCTAGTTTCGGCCCAGCAACGTCGGTGACGACTCCTTGGTTAAATAAAGGGGAAGGGTTACCCCCCTGTCACCAAAGCGAACGCTGATCTAGGCCTACCCCTGGACCTGGGAGAGCTGTCCGGAGTAGCTGCGCAGCATCACGCTCGAAGGATCCACGGACACGTCGGAGAAAGTCCGGCCGTGACCGACACTCTGGCCCCTGTGTCCAGCTCCATGGAAATGGGGTGCCCGCAGACTTCAACGGTCAGCAGATATGGTGGCACAGACGACGGAACAAGGCCTGTGTGCCACATGTCGAAGATTGGCCGTTTCTCGGCCACGTGGAGCCTGGCTGCTGAAGGACCTACGCCTGCTGCCGTTCGTCCCCGTCGCGAACGCTTGCGACGGCTACCCTGACCGCGGGCGTGTGTGGAACCTGGGCTTGATCCAGGCTGCTGCTGCTGTTCGCTGTTCGTCCTACACCCTCGGCAAACCCGTGCGAGGTGCCCAGTTTTTCCACACGTGAAGCATTGTGCTTGAGAGAACTGGCACTGTGAGGCGGAGTGATCACCACCGCAGCGACTGCACGTAACAGCCTTAGTCACCATCTTGTTGACCGTTGCTTCCGCCGACAGTGAGCCGGTCGCGCGTGCAATCTCGCCGGCGTTCTTGCCGCAGAGTCCATCGCCTGCGCTGCTTTCCCGACGTCGTCTAGCGAGGAATCAGGAAGCTCCAGGAGTCGTGTCTGCATGGTGGGGTTGTTTATCCCGCAGACGAAACGGTCCCGGAGCAGCGAGTCGAGCTGGTCCCCGAAGGCGCAGGCCTCGTAACGCGCGTAACGCAGCGACAAAGTGGCCGAGGGTCTCTCCTTCGCGGCGGCTCCGGTTGTTGAAGCGAAAAGGCTCCATTAACGTTGACGGTGCCGGGCTGAAATGCGACCGCAGTGTGTTGAGCAGCTCACTCAGCGAGTTGACATGCGGTGTGGCCGGCTTGAGAAGGTCGAGCAGAAGATTGAAGCCGCTGGTCCCGCAGCTGGCCAGGAAATGTACCGCTGTTTTGCCTCGGGCCTGTCGTTCGCCCGGAAAAACACGTGAACTTGTTCCTCGTAGACTGTCCAGGCGGACCCATCACCCTCGAACGGCTCGAGCGTCCCGTACAGCGGCATGGCGGTAGGAACGGTGTGCGGCGTTTCGCCGCTCTCGGTGGCTTGGGTCGACACGTGGGCTTCCTTCGTCGCTCTCGGTGGCTGCCACAGATGTTCACGGATAAAAGCGTCTGAATAAAGCAATCTGTAGGAATGTACAGTTCATGTCTTCCGATCCCATCTTCATCGCCAGTGTCACGATCCGCCACGGACCGTGAACGAAAGAGGGGGCCGAGGAACCCGCGTCCCAGATACGACGTACAGCGTGGTGGTGGTGAACGCTGACTGAAGGCCGAGCAGCTGTGCTCGCGCTGTTTATTAGATGCAGCAACCAATGTTGCCCACCGAGCTTCGGCGGGCCACTGAGCCTAGCGGGCCAACGGAAAATATGGCCGGGGTGACGTCACACGATCGTCACAGATGTCGGTGTGATGTTTGCATAAACTAAGATTAAATTGAGTAATGGCGAGCCACACCAAGCACGGGTGCAGTGTACAAGAATAAAAGCGTAGTGTGCTCACTGAGCACCAGCGAAGTGAAGCCGCCGATGTCAAATTGGAAACGGAGCTATACATTAAAATCGGCGGTGCGATACTTGCTGTGCTACAGGGAAAGCGCATATTGCTGCACATGCAAAGAGACGCCGCGAACATGCACAGCTTCACGGCTTCGAAGCAACCGGCAAGCGTGCGAACAAAGTCGCGGACGCTACACTGTGTGGCACACCAGGCGTTGCACCGTTGATTTGAATGATAGACGAGAAAACGATCGCCAGATGGCGCTACTGCGCCTCCTGAAATAGGGAGCCTACAAGCAAAAAATTTACACCATCGTCCCGTAGGGGAACCCTGAGTAGTATGCGAAGCAGCCATGGGATCGACTGAAGTTCCCATTAGTTTTCAGATCGGCCTGTCGCTGCTGCCGTTTCGTGGCAGCGGCTCGAGCCCGCTTCTCCGCGGCGCTGTTCACGGCGCTGACACTGGCGTTGACGCTGGCGCTGTCCGTGGCACTCATCGCGGCGTTGCGGTAGGAGAATGAGAGGACGAAGTGAATGATGATGAGTGGGCGAAGCACCGGGCATCATTCGGGCAAAACGCCGGAAGCGTTTTCCGGAAGCCGGAAGCTGGCTTCCGGAAGTGGAAACGGAAGGGTAACCGGAAGTGGAAGCCGGCTTCCGGTTCCGACTGCCGGAAGCCGGAACTTGCGCATGCGCAGTAAGGGTGTGGACGCCACACGGCGGAGGGAGGAATGACATAGCCCCGACCATAAGCTCCTTCGCAAGTAAAACAGCACTTGCATGTAGGCTCCTATCCTAAGAGCGCCCCCAATGTT
>NC_051160.1:157452842-157582842 GCF_013339745.2 Dermacentor silvarum
TGCAAGGCCAGGCTAAAGGGGCTTTAGGCCAGGCCGTATTCACGTAGATCCGCGTGCGCATGGTGCCTGCGGCCGCTGTTCTACGCTCGCAAAAAGTACGCGTGCCAATCAGTTGCCTTTGAACGTTAAGTCTGGTGAATGCAATAGAAAGTCACTAATACACTGCAGGATTTTCGCAACTTCTGTCGGAGTTAAAAACTGGAGCCGGCATTTACTGCCAGTTTCGTTTATGTCGCTAAATAAGGGAAACAATTTACGAGGTGATTCAGTACTTGCGTTTCGGCCTTATTCTGCGCGCATCCAGCACGCCACATGCATGGCTACAAGATTGCACGAGACGGCGCGGGTCGATGCGCTTTGGCTTGGCTACATCCACGGGCAACGCGTGGAGAAATACATCGTAGCTGGATCGAAAGAAATAACGGACAAGTGGTCGTGCATTCTTGAAAGAGGTTATAGAATCGTGATTTGGTCTGCAAAAGCGCCATGCTGACCGCGTGGCCAAAGGGACGGTTCACTTTGCGAGCCGTTATAAAATCGCAGGTGCTGCTGCCTCACTTCCGAAAGTGTTTTTACTTTGCCGACTGCCTTTCCAGTGCTTTTGACTACACCCGAGAACGCGAGCAGCCGATTCGGCGACGCCGGGCGGGCTTTTCGGGACGGCTTGAGGTCCGCAGAGGCCAAGCGGGACAAAGCACCGACCCACACGTAAGCTGTGGGACAGGGTGATCACGACGGTACACGTCATGGCCAAGCCATGCGATGCGTAGGGCGGATAACCGACGGTCTATTTACAATTCCCGGATGAGTGACAGAAGAGAATAAAGCTCAGTCGAAGACGGCACGAAATTGGGTTTTTTTGAAATGAGGAAAGTTGCAGGCAAAACGTGATGTCAGTTTGGCGCAAGACCGTGGCATTGGAGATCTCTGGGAGAGGCCTTCGTCCTGCAGTGGACATTAAATCGGCTTATGGTGACGTTGGATTTTACGGGCGTGATAGGAAGGATAGTCTTTAAAAGGGCACCATGCAAGGAGCAAAACTACGTAAACTGAGGTGGGTGAAGTTGTCTTTTCAATTCATTTGGGGGAAAAAGAGTTGGGTGGGGAAATCAAGTTCTATCGTTTTACGTGCGAAAACCACGGCGTGATTATGAGGCACGCCGAAGTCGGGGACGCCGGATTACACGAGCGTTGTTGCATTTCGCTCCCGGGGGAATGCGGCCGCCGCGGCCGAGATCGAATCCACGACCTTGATCTCAGCCACGCGACGTCATAGCCACTGGACTACCGCGGCGGGTTGGTGGAGAATGGAAGACAACGTTTCCAATGCTGAAATTTCGAACTTCGAAGCTCCTGCAACACATACGTGACGTTCTACTACGTAGTCTCTCTAAAGAAATGCTACTACATTGCACTGCAGAACAAAAAAGGATTCAATGTGACGCATTTGATTCGTGTTGAGGTCCATTTCTCCGCGATAACCGGTAACAGCTAGACGTCTTTTTGCCTCTTTTGACGTGTTAATCGCCAAACTGAAACATGTTTGTCATGTTAATCCTAATGTGGGCTACCGTCTCATGTGTCGGGAGGGAGTAGACCAATTGCGCTAAGATTTATTTCCTCCAACGTCGCGCTTTTCAGAGAAACGTGGATGTTTACTTTTTTTCTTCTAAATAGCCCGCTTTCAGAAGGATCAGTGCCTGTCTTTCAATAGCTTTTATTTTTTATTTTTTTTGTCCTGTCTGCGGAGGTCCCTTATATTTTTTTCAGTGTTGCATGACGTACTACGTATTTGGGCCGCGTACCGTATCGCGTTTTCCCAGAGACTCACTCCTTTGCTCGTCCCCACTTTTGTGTGGTCGAAACCCAAAATCGAGCTCGTTTGAAGCGCCTCTCACCCTCCTCATGCACCCGTTTGTTTCTTCTTTGTTCTTTTCTTTTTCTTCCTGAGTTTCTTTATTCCGCCCTCTTCGGCGAACCCATCGGAACGGAACCGGCTTGGGACGAAGGCCACTGACGGGGACAGTTGCGATTGGTTCCGGCAGCCGAGCGGCTCGTGCGTTCGAACCGCTCACTGTGCATTTGGTTCGAGGATGACACAAAAAGAAACAAAAGCGATTCTTCGCATCTCTCTCTCCCTTTTCTTATATATACCTGCAACAGCTGAACCAGCGTTTCACGCAACCGCGTGGCCTCAATCCCAACCCGGTGCGTAGCTAGAGCAACGCAGCGTCGCTCGCGTTATGGTAATAACACGCGGCCTGCGTGTATAGATAGATTAATAGACGGATACGCGCAGGGCGGGACGGATGAGGGTCGCACACTTGAGGGAAGCGGCGGTGATGAACTTGGAGGACTCCTCGGCCGCCCCGCTCCATCTTCCTCCTTCATCTGGAGTTCGTGCAACTTCCTCGCCCTCCGGAGACCGATTCCCTTTGCTGTTTGCGTACACGTCGACATTCACGCTTTCGGCGCTTGCGGCTGGCCGAGTATACGTACGTGCTCGGTGACCCACTTTTTGGGGGTCTGCCTTTTTATAAATCCTTTGTGCGCTCGCTCGCCCGTGTGTGTCACTGGGGCTGCGAGAGTCGGGCTTCTCGGCCGACCCAAAAGACGGCCGCGCCGCCGGCCTTGCATTTTTGTAATTTTTTTTCCCCCTCTTTGTGACCCGCTGAATCGCCGCTTTGCGCTATAGTTCGGCGCTGCCCGTCCATGTATAAATGTACGGTCTGCTGAACCTGCTTTACGCAGACCGAGGAAGGCAGTGCTATAGTTGAAGGGAGTTACGAGGCAGAATGTACTGGTTGTGCGCGCTTTAGAATTTAGCGCGTATCGTGGTGCACTTGCTTTTCCTATACACGGTAGTGGGCATCTCTCTACTGCGCGCTGCCTTTCTGCAAGTCCCGGCGTCTTCTTGTGAACAGCTTCCACGGAGCGCTCTTACACTTTCGTATCCTTTCAACGAACACTATAAAGGGAGCAGGAAAATGTCCGATCTTATTACCGAGCTGCCAAGTACGACGCCTCCTCGGACCAGTGAAACTGCAGACCGGACTTTTTAAAAAAGCCCCGGAGGACGTTCCTAGGGAAAATATGAATTGAATCGAGTTACTCTTCTACGGTACCACATATATCCTCTCTTTCCCCGAGAGCATGCCTGTTAGGCAAGAACGAAAGGCGTGTGCCGACGACAGCCCTCCGTGACGTCATAGATTTTGACAGCATCTGCTCGGGGCCTAGCTAATTTCATAACGCAGAGATAGACTACAGGGCATTTCTAAAGTAGCCTGAAACTGAACTTCGCAAATTTCACTAACTTTTGCTGCGCCACACTGGTTGAAATAGAGAAAATGCGTTCAATAAGTGACGTCACGGTGACGCACAGGCGCTTGAGTTTCGGTGGAGCTTAAAATAAAAAAAAAAGCAATACCATACTTTCATTGTCGTTCGTCTGCTTGGCACTCTGTACGGGTCGCATGCCGGGGTGGATGTTATCATCCTTTTTCAAACCGGTTACAGAGACGCGCCCCGAAGCTCGTTATGTACATGCCCTCTTGCTGCTTCCTGTTGAGGTCCTTAATAATATGGATTCGTGCACGAAGTAGCGGGATCGAATCCAGGCCACTGCGGCCGCATTTCGAGGGGGAAAAATGCGAAAACACCCGTGTACTTAGATTTAGGTGCACGTCAAAGGACCCCAGGTGGTCCAAATTTCCGGAGTCCCCCACTACGGCGTGCCTCATAATCAGATCGTGGTTTTGGCACGTAAAACCCCATAATTTTTTTAAAATATGGATTCGTGAATAGCTGTCGAATATTCAAATACTTTGGCGCTCTGAACTACGCTATATATGACAGTATTTAAAGGGACACTAAACGTAAACAGTACAACCGTTTATACTATTGAATGGTTGGTCTGCCGTTTTTCAAGAACCTCCTATTTTGTAGCTTAGTAGAAAGCCTGCCATTCGAAGGTGCCTAACTTGCATGGGTTTCTTGGAAAGCGAGTAGAAGTTTTTTTAAATACTATTTTTCTGTTCGAGTTGTCGCTTATTAAAAGTGTCTACGCATGGCCGCAACACTGAATACTGGAAGCGATCTTGGCAGTTCTATTCCTCGCCATCACTACCACGTGACAATACAATTCTGCCATGCATGGAATAAAATGACGCTCGTTTCCGTCGATGTGACTGATGTTCTCAATGCGACCACAATCCAATCGAGACAGTATCATTGGTCTTTCGAAGCTCAATTCTCGTTCAAACCCTTGTGCCCCCGGAGCAGAGCGTCATAGTCACGGAGCCAGGTTGGGACCGTGGCACGTGACCGTTCTGTCTATATAGCTGACGGCGGTAAACGTGTTTGTCGGTGGACAGGAATTCGATCCGTCGCTTCAAACTGCACATCTGCGCCGGCTGCGTTCTTCGTTGCTCCGCGTGTGCTTCGGTGGTGCAGGTTGGGGATCCACTTGTTGCTCATCTCGCACAATGTCCAGGCTACGCGTGCGTCCTCGTATACGGCTTCTAAAGTAGGTTGGCCGTGGGAGCCGACTGGGCCCTGCATATCACACGCCGGTCGAGACGACGCGTCGAGGGTCTGCGGCGAGTCCCCGTCGTGACCAAGCCCGACGCAGAACCGGAATGCTTTCCGCAGCTCCGTGCTGGTGTAGAAGGGGGAAGGTACCGGGCTTGCTTGCCGAGGCAAGGTCGATTCACACGGTCGGGAAGGCGAGGTTGAATTGCGGTTCCAAACCACTGAGCGGCGACATCGATTATGGTCACGCGACCGAAGCGCGATAAATATGAAGTCGCGACGAACGCCGTGCTAACAGCTGCTGTTATCTCCTTGCGATTCGCGGCGGTACGGTGGGAGGGCGTGTGTAGTTGCATGACCGAGATTTTCGCGAGGGATGCACATTGGCACTCGCTAATAAGAGATAGCGAACGTTCGTTCATACTACTCCTTCCTCTTATTTTTTCCTCGCTACGCCTTGTCGCGGAGAAGGCACAGCGGCGCGCTGAACAGTTTGGCGCGCCCACGTGGTCTGCCGTTTCCGATTGTGTCACCGTGCAGCCATACACTTGCATGTAGCCAGATCTCCTTCTCCGGTGCTTCCCTCTTTCACGCCACGGAAGACATCGTTGTCAGACCGCCGCCACTCTGGTTAGAGTGACTCTGGTCGTGCGATTGCTCCACATACTACGCCGCCCTCGTCAAAGAGCCTCATCCCGCCGCCATTAGCATTGTGGTCACGCGGCGCCAGAAAGAAGTCGGGCGCGCCGCCGTGGGGGGGCGCGTGGCTGCTGCTCCACGTCGGCATAGTTGTGTGCACGAGGCTCTCGGAGGGTGGGCGCGCAGTGGTCGCCACGTGTGGACAGTGTGTACGATAGTCGCGGTCTTCTTGTGACCGTGGGATTTCCGGCCCACAGCTCTGCTCTGCCGACTTGATCGGGCACGGTCGCCCACGTTTACCGGAAACACCCCGTTATATTCGAGCGCTCACGGAACTTCCGACTCAATATGATGCCCTCCAGAATAGTCTTTAACGAATAGTAATCTGAGTTGGGTGTCTCTCCCGGAAAGTTTTCTCGGTAAAGGGAAACATTGTGGAATCTTGTCCACGTTGAACGCTGTTGACGTATCCTTTTCGTCGGACTGTGCTTCTCTCGTAGTTTGTACGGCGACACTCTCACAGGACAGCGACGTGGGGCACTTTAAAGGGACGCTAAACCAAAACAGTAAATGAACTTAGACTGATAAAGTATTCTTCGAAAACTCTGCTGGCGTTCATTACACTGCAATAGGTCAGTTATTAGAAGAAAAAAATGAAACTCAAAGTAATTTTTTTTTTAATTTCGCGCGGTAACCCCAACGTCAACACTTCAGTGGGACGTCACGACTTCTAAAGTAATTTTTCGTATTTGGGCCACGTTGGCTCTGTAAAAGTTTGCGAAACTTGCCATGTTCAGTCTTGGGCTCCTTTAGAACACAATGTAGTCAATCTTTACCGCTAAAGAATTAACTGAGACCTAGAAGACGCTGTCAAAATGCATGACGTCACGGTGAGCTGGTTCGGGAACTTCAAGGTGGCGTCGCCACTCGCCTTCTGTGTTTGTCGTTCCTTTCTGGCTTACGAAGCGGTTTCCCACGACAAGAGGGGTGTTTTTGTGTATTGTGGAAGGTTAATCTACTGATACAAAAGAAATCATTTTTCTATTTATCAGTGTCCCATCGGCCGCTCCATGAAAGGCACGTGCGTTTCTTCGAGCGGCCGTGCTCTCAGCGATCGCAGCAGGGACGCTACCGTGCGGCAAAGGTTGATTTGTTTTATAGATTCATTGAAACGCGTCCCAATGCAGGAGAGGTGCCGTAATCCATCGGGATGAGTTGTCACCTCCAGGGATTTCATAAGGCACACGCAAAGCGCGGTATTGTTGCATTGCAGCCCCTTCGGAATGCCGCCGCCGCTTCCGGGAATCCAACCCGCGACCTCGTGCTCGGCGGCAGAACGCACTCGGAGACTGATCGAGCACCGCGCCGGGTTGCTGCTGTAAGGAACGAGGTTGGCGTTGTTGCGTTCATTGAACTTGCCGGGAGATACGTGGTGTGCTCTGCGCGACAGCAGACAAGACGGAATGGCACGACGGAGACCAAGCGCTGACTTCCAACTGTATTTTCGTGAAACACACATATACTATGTAGGCGTCACGTGGTCGCAATCGCAACTGTCAGTTTTACGAAAATGAATATTTGTTGGAAGTCAGCGGCTTGTCTCCATGGAGCGTTTCCGGCCTTTGCTGTCGCGCTGTGCACGTAATGGATTCCCAACTAGCTCGGTCGCACACCTTGCATCAAGGGGCCCTGAACCACTTTTTAGGCATTTAAAGAAATGCATTTGAAGTTAAAATAGGCCATTTCAGAAATACTTTGCCGCAAGACATACTCAATGCGTTCAGCAGAAGCGTACATACTGGCAATCGAACACCCCCTTCGCGGTGCTTCCGCTCCTTCTTCAATGCCTTGCACTGCGAAGACTACGGCTGATGCGGAGCGTGCCCACAACGCTCCGCCTACTGAACGTCACCGTGGCGCGCAGTTCAAGTTTGACTTTAGATGTTCACGTAGACGCCACTACTTTCGATTTTGGCGTCTACGACACGTCAAACGTAAGCCAAACATCGGCGAGCCGCAGTGCGTTTAGCCAGTGGCACGGAGAAAGAAGCCAGTGGACTGGTCGCAGCGACCGCGGTATCTACGCTACGTAGCAGATCTCCGCTTCATGCAACTGTGTTGCGTATGCTTTGTGGTTTAATTGAGTGCCTGCTCGCGCTTATATGCTCCAGTCTGGCCATTGTGCTAACGTGGTGCGGACCGGCTTTGTCCTTCACCAGCTTGACCGACGGATATATATAGCCGCATCCAACTTGCGCATTTTTGAAGCGCTATCAATGAGTCTGGCAAGGTGTCTAACCAGGAGCGGCCAGGAGTCAGAGCGCGCGTCTGACTTCGAGTTTCGCGTGGTTCGAGGGTAGTTGGGCGTTCAAAGCTAGTCGACGTTAGCGGGACCCGACGGCTGACACCGATCAGCAGGGTGGCCAAAGTTAATTCCCACGTGGGCGGCCGAGCGTGAGCAGACGATAGTTGGCTTCATCCGGAAGTACGTTTTTATAATCGAAATTCGATAGCAGATTTTCGCTTACTTCCTCCTGTTGATTAAACTTCATCAATTAATACACACAGTAAGAGTAGGAAGAAGCGCACGGATGCAAACGCCCTTCTTGATTGACGTCAGCTGTTGGCCAATAGCAGCCCCGTGTGGGAATTTGCTATATATTACGAAATAAAGCGTCCAGTAAAGATTGAGGAACATGCTTCTGTTTAAAAAAAAAAAAATCGTCGTGTGGGCCTAGCCGTCACTGGTATTATTTTAGGACAAGCTTGATGATGTCTTTTACCTTGAAGTATTAGCGAAACCATCATTTTTTTCTTTAACTCCCTCAGCAATTTGGCAATCAAGGAGTCATTTCTTACTGTTTTAGTTTTTATTAGTTATCATAGTTGGCACGAGTTAAGTCGTAGGCTCGGTTTGAGCTGTGAATTACATTTTATGCGTAAGTGTCAAATCATCCCATTGAGCGAAATGCAGCTCCACTAACGTGAAACCTGGGGACGTGCGAAGCATGCAGTAATGCACCGCTAATGGGCTCATACTGCCTTAAGCAATGGCTCATAACCCTGTATACGCGGCCTCTCTATTACGACGACAGAAGAGAAGTGAAATTCTACGCTGGAATGATGAGCGGCAACGCAGCCAGCTGTGGAAGACGACGACGAACGCGAGCCGCTTGCTTTACCGTGACGACGACGACAGGAGACGCCGACAGCCAGAGCGCATAAGGTGCTTCGTACCTAAAAGAGCGTTCGAGAGAAAGGCGACTCACCCGCCGCGTTCGACTGCAAAACTTGGTTGAGATGTTCGCAGTAGCGTATGCTATCTGCGGACTGTGTTTTTCCCACCAAGCTCGAAGGTTGGTTCGGGACCCCCTTCCTGTGAGACACGTGCAGCCGACTTGACCCAAAAATCTCGTGCGCGTCGGTGTCGCAAGAGGCATTGCCCTGCTGTGTCGTATAGCTGGCAGCCTTTACGATTTTTCATTTGCGTATTGTTTAGGGCAAAATCAATAAAAAAAAAGTGAGATGCAGTCGCGGAGTGATTTGAACAAAAATTTTCGAATTTGCCGGGCTTTTCCATTACACGGGTGTAGCCGTGTGGCAGCGACATGAACTGATCGGACCAATGTATAACGGCCACCGAATGTCCGACAGCCGTTACGTGAATAAATGCTGCATTGATAAACGTGCTATGCATTTCTGCTTATCTGCGGCATAGATCATTGTTACCGCGCCTACCTGCGTATAGAGCAGTGTGGCTGTTCACTGCATTTCTATAGGGCAAGGTCTGCGAATATTTAATGAACAGTGAGCACATAGAGTAATAAAATAACTTTTTGTAGTATTTTAAAACTAATTTTAGTATTTTTTTTGCTTCTATAGAAGTGTTCTTTGTAAATCCTAAGGTAGGCAAGTCTGTTGTGCTGCACTGTGCCGTGCCGTCCTAACCTGCGCACTGACTGGTCGAACGTGTTGGTGCCGCCGCCATCGGTCGAACTGCGTTTCCGGGAAAACGCGGCACTGCACGGAACTATCGGTGCTCGAATATATATGCAGACGTGCGCGTGGGCTGCCGCTCCTCGGGCACATCTTCGCCGCCGCCGTTTCTAACGGGTTATCGCCGATGCCTCGACGGAGCTGCTGCTGCGTGGGCGCTCTGGGCTGGTGTGGCACGGCGGAGACATGTGTGCGAGGGAAGCATGCTGTCGACGCCGTTTGAGGAACTGCGCGCCCGAATGAGGCTCACTCAGAAGCGGCGCGAGCTTGTCCGTTCGCCGTGCAGTCGGTCCCTCTTTGATTGGTATACACTCGTGGCTTGTATTCATATTAGTGGGTGGCTTTTGCGCGGAGACCGCAGATTGAGTTCAACGGGCTGGCTGACTTTGTGGTGCAGCTGACGACTCGATTCCGACGAAACTAGCGTAACTTTGGATACGGCGGTTTTAAGAGTAATGCTTAAGAGTAATGCTTTCCCCATTTTTATTAAGTTTTAATTGTTGTTTCCCCTTTTATTGGGAGACCCTTATAGCTGGTATAATAACGCCGGCGTTTATTTTTTTTTCCCTTTTTTTTTTGAGCGCCAGTGGCCTATAGAAGTAAAAAAAAAAAGGAAATTCCTAAATGCGAAACTTTGCAAGGCACGGCTCACCCACCTTACAACTTGGCATCCCAGGTTGCTCACTGCCCATTTTACATTTGTAGAAGGCTGTCGGAAAGAGAAAAAAAAAGGACGCTTAAGCTTTGCCTGCCTTTAAGAGTGGAACGCGATAGCATTCAAAGATCCTGGAATGCTTGTCAAGGCTTCTCGGCAACTGCAACTTTCTTTTTTCTGCACCTTCGCCTCCGCGCGCCGCTACCGTTTTACGCTGATGATGATGATGATGATTTATTGGCATCCCCTTTGAAACGGGGCGGCGACAAATAGTCACCTAGCCTGCTTGATTTAATGAGGTATACTATACATGTGCTTTATCTAGCATTTTTGTATACCTCTCATTATTCTTTTTTTCTTTCAAAAATTTACCTTGTACCGCTACCTACGATTTTAAGAGATCAGGTCGTATCCATCTTTTCCCTGCTTTTTTTCCACCAGTACTCTAATCGTCCTCTTGCTTATCTCTACGGCTGATCTGTTGATGTTTCCTTCCACTTTAAACCCAAGCGCTTCTGGGAGTTGCACGTTACCTACGGTTCTCGCTGGGTGGATCCCGTCGCATTCCATTAGGATGTTCTGAGTGGTCTCTGGATCTTTACTGCAGCATACACATGCCTCATCTAGTTCCGAATATTTGCTCCGGTATGTTGAGGCGAGCGCTATCTGGATGGTGTCTTTGCAAGTAACATACCCGGGCACGCCGCTGTATGAATGGTAGAAATGCTGGAAAAGGGGTTTGTGTTTGAGTTTCCTCGTAACCGAACTATGTTTTCTCGTATATTCAAATTACAATCCGACGCTATCCGTCTGTAAGTTGTGGTTAAGTCGTACGTTACGATTTTTCTGACGTATTTTACTTTGAGAAATCCAATTAGTTCACTAACGCCTCCGCCATGCGGAAGGCCTGCGTACGCAGGTCGGGGTGGTTCGGGATAATTTTCTCGGCCGCGGACGCCGGCGCCAATGTGAAATGCAAGGTCGATCCAAATAGGTCGCGAAGCTTCGGTTTAAAATCGGTTCAGAACGAATTGTCACTGACATCAACATGGGTGATTATGGGAGCAGCGATTGAAGCGCAACTATGTTTGGAGGGAAGAAATACTGGGAAAGAAAACAACGTTTTTTTTTTTTAATTAAAGCAAGACACAGATCCATTCAACGAAAATAAAATTCCTAGTAATTTTTATATACGCATGTCGAGAAAAGAAGATACAACTCTATTTTACTTGATCATTATCAATAAATACTTTTTTTTTCAGTGCCCACTGTAAGAGCAAGGTATATGGTAAGAGCGCCCACCGATCGCGGTGGGCGTTGACGCCGCTATTTCACTTGCAATGCAACCCAGCTCTTGGAAGTGTGGAGAAAGGCGTGCTCGTAAAATTCACCTGTTACATACGCCCCCCTCGCATGTTGTGTTGTTTTGCTTGTCAACGTTTGTCTGAATTTGGTGACGCGGGTAGTTTCATTGTTTCTTAACCTGTTCAGTCAAAAGTAGTGAGTTGCGACTGCCAGATACTTGTTTACTTTAGTTGTTTTCGTGCGACAGCGCTGGCCAACAGGCTTGGCGGCCGACGAAAGGACGATCACTCTACTCCCAAAGCGTTCGTCGGCCTCCAAAGAAAGTATGTACTGTGCAGCGGAGCGATTTCGACACTCGTACGGCTGACCTTTTCCTGCATAGCTTTCCAAGCTGAGCTCGGAACGCCCATCAAGTCGAATGGCGGGACATTTGAATATACAGCTCTAATCACAGGTCTCTGAAAACAATTTTCGCGCCTTTGAGAAGGACATGACGTCACTTCTGTTTTTAACGGATATGAAGTTACATTATTTTTTCTTCCGCCGAAGTGTCCCCTCCTCACCGAGATGGCGCTAAGCCCCATAAACCGCCGATCAACCGCCATGTTTTGAACGTATGGACTTCTATGGAAGCTTCGCTACCAGGTATATTTACCGTGAGATATGCGTAACGCGTCGCTCGCTGCGCACCCCCCCCCCCCCTTTTTTTTTTTTTTTTTTCTTTTGGTGTCGTCTCCGCGGGACTTCACGTAGGAAGCGTTTCCTGAAGAGTTTCGGCCTCGTGTCAACACCCGGGCAGGCCCCTCGCAATTGCTCTGCCGGCCTTGTCTTTGGCACCGCCCTACGTTAGCAGGCTGTCGCAAACCTCGTTAGCGCAATGCGTCCTTCGTGGCTGAGTCGACTGAGGCTTCCGAGTGGCGATCACTGATGGGCCACGCGCGTGTCTGCAGCGCGAGTAGGCGAAGGTTTAAAGAAGCACTCTAAAAATAATAAGTTAAAGGGACGCTAGCGACAGAAAAAAACAATTAGCTGTGTTAGTAAATTACCTCTCTACAATTTTGAAGAAGGCCCCTCTTTGTCCCGAGAAATAGGTCCGGTATGAAGAAGCTTTAGCGAGGGCCCAACTCCGATGCCGCCTAATTAAATACATGTAAAAAGCAGAAACGTTTTTCTGAAATAAATCGTCTGGGCAGATTTTAATGAAATATGTGTTTCATTACAGAGAATAAGTTAAATTCTAGTGACTGTTGGGAATTTTGATTTAAGGCGTGCATCTCTTGAAAGCAATTTTCAAATATTGGAAAGGAAATAGAACCACAAAGTTTACAAATTGGTAGCTGTACACGTAGAACAGATATCGCAGTTCTGTAAATTGCACCCATTTGCATCCAGCGGACAAACTTTTTATGTCAACTTATATCTTACGTGAATTCGTTACATTGTTCACAAGTGTTTCGCGAAAGTTCTACTCGCGTATTAGTGGTCTATTTGAGAGCCACCAGATGTCAGGTTGTAGTGACGATGAATAAAGTCCCTATATAAGAAAAGTACCGCGATCTACTCTTTCCTCCGCCGCCTCCTCTCCTAAAGCGCTTGTTTTCTTTACTTTTTGCTTGCGAAAGCCAAGTCGACGGTGGCGCACCTAGAAAGTCCACGTTGAAGCTTTCAGGCCGGCCGCCGCCGCCGCCGCCGCCGCCGCCGGCGACTGCGGCTGCGCAGAGGACTTTCAACATGGCTCTGAGGCGGAAAAAAAGAAAATATAAAGAAGTGAAAAGCGCGCGCTATCATCGTCCAATCGGAGTTACGGGAGAGAGAGAAGCGGCGTTTATCAAAGGATGGCGGTACTTTTCTTATATAGGGATTTTAACGATGAAGAACGCCGTAGCAGAAACTGAATCACGAAGAAACTCGTTTTTGGGCGAACGTGTGCCCAGAAAAACCAGTGACACTGGAAGCACAACGATGGCGGCGAGAACAGTCGACGATCACCGAAATCTGATCAGCGGCTCGACCGCGTCGGATTTTATACGCAACTGGTCGAAGGTTCCAGCGTAATCACTGGTGCCCGCGTGTCGTCCGGAAAGTACTACACAATTCGCGTAACGCATACAACCAGATTTCATGAGGTTCGCGGTTGCAACGGATAGAACCGTCGATAAGATTGGAGAAACTTCCGATACGTGCAGGGGCGGCCTGCGCCGAGCCATAACGTTTAACATTTGTTAGTCGGTGAAAAGCGGTTACCTGAGAAAGATAAACAAGCACACGTGTCAGCACAATACGTCAATTTTGTCCGCTTTAGATGTACTGATAGGTGCAGCTCGCAGAATTGTGATATCGCTTTTCATACAGAGTTGTAAACGTGATGGTTTCGTGTTCTGAGAATTAGCGCTCTTCAACAATTTTATTGCAACATTCACGGCCTCGGTCGAAAATTCGCTACAACGGTCACTAGATTTTAACTATTTCTTTTAAATACAACAAACCCCGTCAAATTTGGTGCAGCGGTTGCCGAGAAAAACGATTTCTCCTTTCCCGTTTATTTAGATGAGAGCCCCCGAGCTGAAGCTTCCTCTTAAGCCTGGAGAAAGAGTGGCGACGCCGCCTTGCATTTTACCGCACCAGGTCTCCCTGACGTCGTGGGTTTTAATGTCCGTAATCTAAAAGAGCGAGAGACTCAACGACTTAGCAAGTTTCAAGAACCTCTACGTAGCCACAGTGTCCCGAATAGGAAAAACTTTGGAGTACATGATGTCACATTGACGGGCTGTAACTGGTGGCTGCAACGCGAAATAGAAAGAAAAAGAAACAAGCGCTTTAAGCTTTATTTTTGGTCTTTTAACTAGCAAACGGAAATCGTGGCATTAACGGAAATCGAACCTGGATATATCGAACCCCCCATATAACGAATTACTGTGTATAGCGAACAGCTGTAAAATTCCCTTTAGAATTTTTGTATAAAATTCCTATTTTATGCATCGAAATACCTATATATAAAACTTTTTTCTGATCCCCTTCAGATTCGATATATCCGGGTTCGACTATACTTTGTTAATCCGTCCTGACTTGGTGTTTCTCTTGATAGTTTACGTTTAAGCTTTGTGTTGGACTTAAGTGGTGCTTATGGGGGTATACCGTAGTAGGCCTGGCGGTAGGAAAACTGAGCAGGAAGCGACGGTCAGGTGGCACCGCTCTCGCTCCTCTCCGCTTCCAGGGCTGCTCTGCCGTCGCCGCGCTGGTCGCCCAAGCGTGTCTTCCTCGTGGCACAAGGCGCCGGCGACCTTCTCGTTCAGCTGTGGATCGCGCCGCGCCGCCGAGTGTGTGCGCGCGCGATTGTTACGCATACCGAACACGCGGGGGAGTCGAGGAGAGATTGCGAAACCCGTCGTCCCATTGTCAACTGTCGCCCATTTGGTTACCAGATATGTATGTTTTGTTGTTGTACGAGCGCTTATTATGAGAGCCGTATACAGAAGCTGCTACGCTACGCCGAGCGCGATCACACCGGAGGCACTTCCGTGAGAGCAGTAGAGGTGTGCGAACATTCGAAACTTTCGAATAGCGGATCGAATTTTGTTCGATTCGATTCCTATTCGATTCCGTCTTGGAATCGAATAGTTAGTATTCGTGAATACGAATACAGTCGAACTCGGATATATCGCATCTGAATTGGAAACAAAAAAAGTTCGATATATAGGTATTTCGATATATAAAATAAAATTTCTATAAAAAAAACTTTCAAGGACATTTTACGGTTGTTCGTTATACACAATAATTTGTTATATGTGGGTTCTATGTATTCGGGTTTTCCAATATTTGAAGTAGCCAGCTGTCCGCCAACAAGCGTAAAATTGGAGTAAAAGTGCTATAAATATAATCGTGGTAGCCATCGTACACATAGAACACGAAAAGTCACGCTAGCTGATGAATTCGAAACGTTTTGAACTTCTGCTAAAGGCGTTTGCCGGACTTCTTGTTTTCCTTTTTTTTTTCTGTTTTCTCTGGTAACTGTATGCATCTTGAAGTTTTAAGCATGATCGGGATCCATAGTTAGGGAACGTAACGGTCGCTTATATTGAAACACTTGGAAAACCTTACGTCCTTTAGCGGAGGTTTCATCGTAACCAGTGATTATTCCCTTCTCCAATGCTTTGGTGTGCAACTAATGGTGTAATTAAATATGCAGTAAGAAGGTGACCACTATAATACCTCAGGGGGTACGGCATGGTAACCGCACCACACGTCCAGCAGTACACGACGTCTGCATGACCAGCTCCTTGGTCCAGTACTTGTGCCCCGTTGGCGTTCTGTTGGAATCGACGCCTTGGATTTATTGCGAGCAGCGGTTTTCCTACCTAAAGTGCCTGGATTTACTTTTGAAAAAGCGTATACAGGGACTTTATTGAGCTCTGGAGGCGTTCTCAGTCGGCGACCCGTGTTGGCCATCCTTGGTGACCGTCTGACCTCACGCTGCCGCAGCAGCGTCTGACTCATCGCCGTCGGTCGACCCGTCTGCCGGATTCGATCCGCAATCGTCGCCAGTACGGCGCCAGCTTGCCACTACGCACCCGTCTCAGTCGAGGCACTGGAGCAAAAGCATTGGCTTCGCCACCGTTGAAAATAGAAAAAGAAGCAACCCCCCTCGAACGGGGACCGCCCCCCTTTTCGATCGATACACGTGGACGTCACTGGCGACCGCAGCGCCGCCGCCGCCGCAACTGGGCGACGCCATCTTTGCCGGCGTGCAGACGAAAACCGTCGGCGAAATCGCAGACGTCGTGTGCCTTTCTGCAGGTCCGCTGCTGCCGCGCCGTCGGCCACGCTTCTTCACGTGTGCGTGACCTCGTGCATTTTTCGTCCCGATTTTGTTGTTGCTTTGTTAATGCTTTTATTGCCGGCACGTTCCCCCGTGGTGTATCTGCGTGTGCGCTCGGTGATGACGGGTTTGCGATGAGCAGCCGCCGGGCAACCTCCTTCGTGGACTGCTGTGCTGCCGCTCGTCGGTTGTTGAGGTGCTGCCCCGCGGGCACCGTCCGTCCGTGCGTGACCACGTTTTCATCCCACCGTGTGATGCGTCCGCAGCGATGTCTCAAGCCATGAAGGAGTACAGGCTGTGAGTTACCCTACCCTGTCCGCATTTTTTTGCGTCGCCTTCATTCGTTTGTGTTGCACCCCGTGGTTCCTGGTGGAGGACTACCTTCGCTCTGTCTCGATGGACACTCTCATTGCTCGAAGTGTCTGTCGGTACCGGTGATCGTTGTTTGGCGTGTTAGTCGGGAACTGAGCTGCTCTCTGAATCAAAAAATACATCCGGAAAACTGTTGACAGCTGCGTCATTTGAGTCGAAACTCTTAGATGTCCGAGGGAGGCAGGCGGTCGCCGACCGTGAAAGCACAGTTGAGCCTGGGAAGTTTGGAGGGCGTAAGTTTTATTTTTCTAGATTCAGAGAGGCGATCGCAAAAGCGAGTTGGTCGCGAGTTCAGCGAATAATGTGTTGTCACCGTTCCCTGGGCGTCATGGTGATGCTGGATCTGCTGTGGTTGCCCATTTACTGCTCGCTTGGCGATCACCGCTTGTTATATTGGGTACATGCGCGCTGACAAGCACACTGAACTTGATGACATATTAAGTTTTATTGTTACGAGCCGTTTTTATATACTGGTTTGAGCGCGAAGCCTGTTAGGTCGATTTCGGACACCTGTCCGTGATAATTAAATGGTGATCAGGGGTTGTATTCTATAAGAGTCCACCTAGTGGACATGTCCATTTCGTCCAGTGTTGAAGTGCTGATTGGCTGTGGCGTCTGGCTGCTGCTGAAGCGCACCCCAGCCCAGCCAATCATAACTTCAACAAACGAAATGGACATGTCCACTAGGTGTTCTCTTACGTAATACATCTCCTCCGAACTCCATGGTGTTCCCTGTTTAGCTCTGCTCAGTGAGTCACATGATGTGCGTCGACAGCGTGCGCGAGCCAGTCGGGGCAACGAGAGTAGCCGCAGAAGTGGCGGCTATCTGGCCATGTCGCGTGTTAAAACCTGGAAAAATCGGGGAATTTCAAAATGCCAATGTACTCGAGTAGACACACGCTGGCGCACGTTAAGGAACCCCAGTCGGTCAAAATTGACACGGGACTCTCCACTCCATATGAAGTGTCTCAAAGCCCATGTGACGCTTTAAATCCAATCAATATCGACACATGGCAACAGCAGGGGTCGATGAATAGGATCTTAGTATACAGGAGAGTGCCTTGCTTTTCTTTATTTTTTTTCCTCGGCTCCCTTTTCCATTAATTCCAGACGCGTGGGTACAATAGAACGGAGAACGTCATTTTCACACCGGTCAAAAAGGCACAAGAGGGACAATCAATGCTCTTCTACTTTGTCAGAGACCGTTGGCAAGGCGTATTTGAAGGCTGCACGGACTCAGCCTCGCTGAAAGCACTCCATCCCCGAGTGGGTATCCTGCCACGGTAGGATTGAGTGCGGATATATTCTTTGGGTTGCCTGTCATCAGAGAAGTTGCGTAAGTTAGTTTTGCCTGGTTAGTGGCGGCACTCGGCAGGACGCTTTTCTTCGAACTGACGGATGCTGCTTTTTGCCTCGCTACGTAGGTTATGCGCGTGGTTTTTTGGACGGACCCATTGACTTTATTCTAAGAGTCTGAGCCAGTGCAGTGTCTTACGCATTGAGCCGGCACGCGGCGAGCTTTCAAAGGCTTCTTTGTTAATGTACTTCACAGTGACGTACAGCAGTTGACGCACTCGTTGTGGTTGATGTTGGTCGAGCACTAAGGCGAGGTTGCGCGGTCGTGTCCCGAGTCAGGAACAGCCGGTGAAGGGCATTGCCTAATTTATATCCACAGCTTGAAGCTGTAGTTTCTTCCGACATTCATTTACCCTCTGTGTATTGGCTAAACGTGTGCCGGCAGAAGACTAATAAGAGGAGTCACAGTTGGGGTTGATTAGCCGTACGGTGACCGGGCACCCTTGTCTACTTGGACACTTGCCGCAACAACACAGCACGGGAGGAATTTGTCGAAGGAAGGCCCCTGCCCCCAGCGCAGAACGCTCGGATTTAGCGCAACGTCGAGTAGGGATGATCCCTTTACGAGTGGATCGGGGCTTCGTCCCGCGTAGGGAACGATGATCTCACGACGAGGGGGAAAGGGGGTAAACGAAGTCGCACTCTTCGTCCCCGAAACCCCGTCGCCGGGATCGTCTCCAAGGTCGAAGGCTCGCTTCGTCGCGTCGACTGCTTGCGTGCGTCGTGTTCCTTGTTGCGGGCGTACAGTTGCCACGGCAACAGCGACTCGATCGGCCGCCGGCATGCACGCACGTACTACATTTGAGAGCACAGGCTCGGTGCGTCAGCCGGCGCTCACGTCAAACCGCTGCTGCTGCTGTTTCCAGTGTGTGTGCAGTTTAGGAAGCGGTTGTTGGTAGCGGGGGTAGGGCGCTTATCGGAGCTCCCATCGATTGTGAAGGGTGCCTTTTTTTCGTCTTTGGAGCTTCGTCTCCGATGGGACAGCCGATGTCGGGGCAAAACTCCGCAAGGTCGATTGCGAGGTTTTCGTCTCCTCGCGCGGGTTCGCCGTCGCATGTAACTCTGGCACGTGACTCCCTCGCCCACGATTGGTGCCGGCTGTCTCTTTCGAAAGCGGCGCGCACGGAGGCGGAACGGCCGGCATGCGTGACGCTTTGGAACAAAGGCTGCTCTGCGAAAACGGTGGTGCCTCTGCGACATTTGATGAGCGCCGCCCGAAGTGGGGGCCACCCCGACAACGCGAAGGTATCCTCAGCAAGTCTGCGGGATGTCGGCATCGGGACATTCGTACGTTCTAAGGATGTCCTGCACTAAGCCTGATATCAGGTCCATTTGTCCATCCCAAGTAGATACTGAGAACAATACCAGGTACATAATTGGAGCACCATCTTAGGATGATATCGGGGCGTCTTCCAAGGCATCGTCTTTGGCACTGTAATTGCTATATGGCAATTCATTATTTACATGCATGACGCAGCTAGGATATGGGAACCCATATTGCAGAGCTCCGTTTTGATATTTGTGGGCTCTCACGTTCTCTTAAACTTCAGAAATATTGCGTCGTTGTATCTTGCCACGATTAAAGAAGCAGTTCCGTAATCAAACGCACTACCTCAAGTGCAGCACCACCTTATGCACTTGCAAAATCATAGCCTTTGCTACTTGAAGAGAACCATCGATGGAAGGTTCGCTTTGGACACCACTACCAATAATAATAGCGTAATTATAATAGTTAGCGATTATAACGCTTAAAACAAAATAGTCTACGCATAAACTTTTTTTTTTTTTTTGCAGCGTGCCATTCGTATTTTGTTTTTTGGTTATGCTCGATCAATTTGGTTCGGACAAGCATGAAGTTTACAAATAAACATACCTGGAAGCAATGCCCTGACAGTATCCTGCTGGGGATGTTCCTCCGATATATGCAAAGTTAGGTTCACGTTAAGTACCGCAGTAGATGTGTTTAAAATTCATCGCGGGCATGGTGCTGTGGACGTCTCCAGTACGTCCCATTTTAAAAAAGCTAGGACGTTCGGACCTTTCCGGGACATCCACGGGATGATTCACTGCAAGGAACGCTCGTTAGCCGTAGTTGAAAATTGCCTGTATGCGAACACCACTCTTACCGCGAGAAGACGCGTGGCAACAACGACATACGGGTGGCACCGCCTCGAAGTTCCCGCACATATACTAAGTTCGTGAATTCTGGCGGTGCCTGCTAGCGATTAGCCAATCCTTTATCGGTAAAAGATGGGGCCACACTGTGCTCTAAAGAGGCCGAAGGCTGACGTGCATGGCCACTTTTGGGAATTTTTATTACTTGAGCCAACGAGGCCCGAAGTATGAGAAGAATACTCCTTGACGTCACACTCACGTGCCTACGGCGTGGGAATTTCGGCGCGAAATTCAGCAAATGGTACTTCGACTTTAGTTTTCTATTCTAATAATCAGCTTATTGACTCGAAATTAACGAGAATAGTGTTCTCAAAGAATGCTTTGTCAGTCTAAACTAATTTAGTGTTTCCCTATATTGTGTTCCTTTAGGCGTTTGCTTGGCGCAAGGAGAGGTGAGCATTTTGCTGATAATGCCCTAAGAACACGGCTATGAATCGCTGGGATTCTGGCTACGAATGAACTGAATTTCAAGCGACCTCTTTGGAAACCACCGGCGAAATATGCGTTCCTTCTGCAAACGTGTAGTTTCTCCGAAAGTTTAGAGGCCACTGCGCGCACGGTTACACCACACTGGGTCCCCTGTCGGACTACATTCGCTCCAAGTACCAGGGTTCGAAAGGGAAGGCGCAGCTCACGCTCGCCCAAATCTCCGGTCGTGTCGCTTGGGCATTGAAACGTAGCCCCGTACGAGGTGTTGTCATTCACGCAGTGGCCTCGAGTCTTTCGACGAATACTGTAGTTCGCATGAACTCGACGTGAGCAGCGGGTCGACTCGGAAGGCAAGCTGAGCCAGGCCGACGCGACGGTGTTTGCTTGCCAGGCGTGTCGAGCCAGCTGACCCCTGCCTGCCCGAGACTGGTGGTGGTTTGCACGAACCTGCCCACAAGATGTCGGTCCGACAAGCCGACTCGACTTTCTCGGGCTTGCGCAGTGGACTTTGACGGTGTAGTAAGGTGCACCACTGAATCTGTTCATGCAGCGTTATTCTTTCGAAATTCAGTACTGCTGGGTGGATTCGATTCCGGTCGCATTCTGACGGGGTGGAACAAAAGAAGAAGAAGAGAGAGAGAGAGAAAAAAAAAAAGAAAGCTCGTGTGCCGTGTATTGCGTGCGCGTTAAAGAGCCCCGGGTGGCCATATTTTTCATCCGGAGTTCCCCATTATCAGATTGTGGCATGCAAAGCTCCAGAATTATTTTTTTCCCCCAATAGCGGCTGCTCTTGTTCTCTCGTTAGCACTTTGACGCTGTTAATGGGAAATGGGAGGGGAGGGATGTGACGGCTTTCATGAGCGCTCCATCTATGAGAGAAAGAAGGTGCCTCGTGCAGTGTGAGGAGAAGGCGGGGAGGCCTTGGCCTTTCATCGGGACCCAGCCCCATTTAATAACGGTGCCCATCGATTCCACTGCCTCGGCCTCTTCCTCCTCTGCCAACATCTTCTTGGCGCTGGTTTCGCAAGCGCCCCCACCCTCGCCGGCCCGTCGATTACGGTCGCTCATTACCGCCGCCTGACGAAATTCGAGCGCACGCCGGGGCGGAAGCGGGGGGGGGGACTCCCTCGCCCGGGAAATGTCGTCGGCCTTCTTTCCCCTCCTGACACTGAACCACTGGGCTGCTCGTTGAAGTAATTCCTTGGGGCGCGCGCGGCCGCGGACGTTTAATTTCATTTTGTCCTTTTTTTTTTTTTTTTTTGTCGCGTGCGTTCGGGCTCGGGTGTGTGTCGTGGACGGCGACGGCGGTGGACCCACCCGAGCGTGTTGTGCGCTCGCCGCTCAGATTGTCCTGTACTTTTACTGTTTTATTATCGTGTTGTTCTGTCAGTGTCGCCCCCACTGGCTTGTATTTGTGGTTGTTGGACGGACGAATCTGATAACCTCGAGTATCGGCGACCCAGCGATTGGAGAAAATATCGACTACAAATACTGCTGCCTACATACATAAAGAATAATAAAAGAAAGAGAATCGGGCCTCGCGCGATCGATCCCCTCGGTATTTCTTATTGCATTCTAGCGCCAAGCATGGTATAAGGGACTTCAAAGCCAGAATCAATAACAAGCACGTTGTTTTTTTCATTTTACTTATTCGTCCAGTGTCTGTCACGGAAATACAATATCCAAAAAACACCATCGACTCATCCCGAACTTTCACTTTAGTTTTTATAACACTACAGTGCCTTAATTGTCATCCCAGCAGCACTTAGTTATATTGAGCACGCTACGCTGGTTTGATTGGTACACTTTGTAGGTAGGACCAGTGCTCTTGAGAACACCTATGCTCTATCTCACTAGCTCCGTGCATTGTAGTGAAATGTGTGGGCCTCGTTCGTGGTTCACCACCAGTCCCTTTTGGCACGAGTTAAGGGTCACGGAAACATTATTGTGTGCATTAAGCGAGCCTTCGTCCGTTTCTTTCGACATGGAGTCAGCTCTCATGCCAGATTGGCTGAAATGATTCGTAGGTTTCACTGCACTGCAGGGAATTGGTGAGGCACAATGTAGTAAGGTTAGAGCATTGGTGTGGGCCAGCTGGTGCATATCAGATTCTGAACAGCACGAAAGGACGGGACCATCAAGAACAGCACTTTGTCATCTGTGCTTCGCTTGTCCCATCCTTTTAACGCAGAGCAGACACCAGTCATCTATTGATTATTGGCACCTATTGTCTGACACTAGAAAAATTTTGGTACCCTGCACAAAAAATAGCTTGTTGTGAGAAGGGCATAGGAATGCGGGAATTTTTTTCAGGAACACTCAAGAGTATCCGAATTGCGATTAGTGTCCGCATAAGATCTGTTGTTGATGTATCCTGCTTTTGTGATGCGCTCATCTGCATGCTCCTACGGACTGAGGTACAGAGTAACGCAGAAGACACGCGCCGTGCATGGTCTTATAAGCCATGCCACTGGCACGGTTGCCAGACGATACTTGGTCCTTCTTTTTTTTCCGTTTATTAATGTACACATGTATTAACGAAGTTCACAAGTGCAAACATTGGTCAAGTCACTTGTCAGAAGTTTGTGTCGTATGTCAACCGGGAAGGGGCCAGACGTTGCTGTGTCGACCGTCATGGTTCTAGTGGCAGGGCAGGCGTTATGTTGCTGGTGCTGCTGGTGAACGTGGCAGACACAGGGGTGGGAACGACAGGCGATGCAGGGGGAGCTCTGGCCTCATGCTTGTTCCATGGGTCAAGACATACTGTAGTGTGCCATTTTTTTTTCTTGCTACAACGAGAGGACTCACTCAGTCCGTTGGCTGGTCGACTTTCTTGATGATGCTAGCTCTAGCCATGTCGTTGAGTTCGGCCTGTAGTGGCTGCCGCAGTGCCAGTGGTATGTGACGGGCAGGTTGCACCATTGGCCTGGCAACTTATTCAAGAACCATGTAATATTGTCTGCTCTAGCACCCTGTGCCGGGAAACACCCCCTTGAATTCCTGTAGCGTCGCATTCTGTGTGTCGTTCATTTCAACTGCTGAGACACGAGTCACGAGACCAGATTCTTCTGCTGCTTGCAGACCTAGAAGAGCCAGCCATGTCACTTTGACCACAAAGAGGGTAAAATATTTCTCAGTGTGACCAATTTCCAGCCCCAAATTCGCTGTACCAACAGGCTTGGTCGAGCTGCCATTGTAGCTACGTAAGGTGACATTACTTTTCAACAGAGTAGGTGGTCTTGGTCGAGCTGCCATTGTAGCTACGTAAGGTGACATTACTTTTCAACAGAGTAGGTGGTCGTTGTAGCTTCTGAAACAGCGAATATGGTCCCAGGTTAGCTTGGGAACCCTGTGTTTACTTTTACTTTCAGCTGCCACTGTGCAGAGCCTTGTGTATGAACAGTTACGTGCCAATCCTTTGCAGTGGTAGTGGAGAAGGCAAGCACGTTCAAAATGTTGAATTGCTCTTCAGAACTGCTGCGATTTGGCAATGCCAGCACTCAAATTTCTCCTCTCAGCTGATGGGCTGCACCCGTTGTTGGTTGGCATTGGCACGTTCTGTGCTGTCAGCCTCCACGTGAGAGTTTACATGCATTTTCTTTTTGTTTGGTCAGCAAGCAGTAAGGTGGTTTTTCTTTCTGCAGTTGAGGCACATTTTTCCCCAGGCGGGGCCTCGCCGTTGTCTGTGACTGTGACTGCAGCGTGTGCATCTAAATGACGTGGAGGGCCGCTTTGTGCTGCTTGTGGTGTGCACACTTGGCCTTTCTGATAAGCCGCACTCTTCCCACACACGACATTGCTGCTCCACTATCTCAGTTGCCTTGCACATCTGAATGGTTTGTTCTAGTGTAACGTCAGTCTCGCGTAGCAGCCTCACCCTCAATTTTTCATTGGTGATTCCATAGATTATCAGGTCTTTTTTTTTTTTTTTTTTAATATAGAATCTGTTATGGTGTTGGGCTGCTGAGCACTAGGTCGCGGGATCGAATCCCGACCACGGCGGCCGCATTTCGATGGCGGCGAAATGCGAAAACACCCGTGTGCTTAGATTTAGGTGCACGTTAAAGAACCCCAGGTGGTCCAAATTTCCGGAGTCCCCCACTACGGCGTGCCTCATAATCAGAACTGGTTTTGGCACGTAAAACCCCATGATTTAATTTTTTTTTTTTAGAATCTGTTATGGCTCCAAAATTGCATGGCTGGGCCTTGGTTTTGATGTCTCGAAGAAATTGTTGAAATGGCTCATCATCGTTTTGCCAGCACAGATTTTTCGAATGTATCATTTTTTGGGGGGAGGCAGTACTCTTCACATTTTTTTCGCAACCTTGCTGTACTTCTGTCGGTCTTCTCCATCAAGCTTAAATGTATTCAAGACTTCTAGCGCTTCTTCTCAGGCCACGTGCAGAAGCAATGCAACTTTTTTTCGCCGTCCGACTTACTCAGGAATTCTGTGGCATGAAGGTACAAGTTCAGCAGTGCTCAGGTGTATGTTGACTGTGCCATGTACCGTGCCTTCGTGATGCGCTGAGCTGCACGCTTGGCACGGATGGAAGCACAGAGTGTAACACCGAAGATAATGCAGTTTTTCATGTTATAAACCATGCCGCTGGCATGGTTGCCAAACGATTTTAACAATGTTAGCCATGACTGCCATGCTGAACTGCGAACCATACTTTACCAGACATAATAAGGAGACCATCACCTTCACTAGGCGTGTTTCTCTTGGGCCTTTTAATAAGTGTCTTTTGTAATGTTGGAGTGTGTATGTGCCACATTTTTGTTCCTACTAATACAGAAAAAGGATTGGAAAGTACCCCTATTCAGCTGTGGAAACCTGTGTGGGTTGGCGCATGATGCAGTGGTAGCACAAGCAAAAAAAAAATTAAATGTAAGAATGAGAGGCTGGTTGAACAATGGTGGTCCTCTCCATTTTAGCTCGTTGTGGTTACTGTTGTTGATAAGCGGCTGGGACAATGCCCTCTGCCCTTGAAAGTCATGACATCTGCAGTTACTTTTGTGGTTCAAATCGTTGCCCTTCTGGCGGTTCCTTCACACTCCTGTTGGTGGCCGGCCTATTAAAGTAGCACAATAGAGCAATATGCCAAATTTCATAATCAGGCTTTCTTTTGCATACATTTGACCCAACCAAGGTGGCCGAATTCCTTCTAATAGCACCTTGAATGGGAGAGCTGCATCTTTAAAGCTCCGAAGTTGCGAGAAACTGAGGATGGTAGACATTGGGGGGGGGGGGGGGGGGGGTAGGATCAGTAGGCTCTCTCAACACAGTATTTAAGAATCTGGTTTGAGGTCTGCCATCTTGGTTCGGTCAGACGAGATGCATTGAGATGCACGCTTGCAGGCATTGCATATCATCTACTGTCGCCAAGAGATGGGAATGCTGTGGATGAGGCTGAAGATTAGACAGAGAAATGGGATTAGAGAAACTGCGCACGTAGACCAGTCTGCTGGTGCTGCAGGAGAGTAGCTGGCGATTACAGTTTGGAGGGACCTTTTTCGCACAATAGACCTTGTTAAACTCATGATGATGATCGTTTTGTGTAATCAGTTCATTATGTCTTTTCCTGTTAGTGCACAGTCTTCTGAATATTGTGGTAGATTTGCCCAGGAAGGTGCTTTCCTCGCTCAATCCTTGCTTGTCCTTGTGCGTGCAGAAAGAAGATAGAGACGCTGGGCAAAATGACGGCCATGTCGCAGGAAGACATCGTCAGCAACACCAAGACGGTGATCCAGGGCCTGGAGGCCTTGCGCAATGAACACAACACGATCCTGTCGGGGCTGCGCAGCTCTGTGCAGGCGGTGCAGCAGTCCCAGCAGCAGCAGGACAACAAGGCCAGCCTGGTGGCCGAGGAGAAAGCCCAGCTGGTCCAGAAGTCCCTCGAGGCACTCGAGCTGGGCCTGGGCGAGGCGCAGGTCATGGTGGCACTGGCATCGCACCTTCAGGTGGGTGGCGGGGGTGGCACTGCACGGTTGACATGGCGGTTGTGTCTGGCTGGACGAAAGAGGCCGAGGGTGTGTGAATAGCAGTTTCGAGATATGAACCCAATAGTGCCAGAAGCGAATTGAAGATCGAATACTGTTAGAGTAATTTTTTGAATAATCAACAACTGTTTTCGCAATTAATATAAAACGGTGTTCACATCCTACTCCTGTATCCATAATGTTACCGAGCTTCTGTCACATTGCATGTTATGAAGCATTGTTTATTAAGAGCATAAATGGAGTGTTAGGTACAAACGAGCAGTTCTCATACACATGACTCTGCGACAGTGTGTGTGGTCTCTGTGTAGCTGGTAAAGCTTGGCTTCCTGACTGGCATAGCTTGCTGCACTGCGTAGTTTCTTTGTTTTATGTCTACAATGAAATTTATCATACTTTTTCTACAATTTTATGTTTGATTGTACACAGTTGATATTTTGAAATATTCGAAAACTATTAGAAAAACATTCCTGTTTATTAATAGTGACTATTTGATTTTAATACCAAATCAAATGAGACACTGTTCAGTTCGTTACTGAAACTTTTCAAATACAAACTCACACTCACCTAAAAGAAACCCTTCATTGTAGCTCCATCTAGCTGGGGGGCTGCTATTCCGGGCACTATAAAATTTCACCACGTTGTTAGGTTCCACCACGTTGGCATTTTGAGTGAATAAAACAATACCTTGTAATTCGACTTTGTCTAGAATAGCCCCCTGATCTGGGATTCTAGGGTGGATTCAAGGTTTTCTCAGTGCAAGCACCAAAATTGGTGCATGCGCTACTTTTCTTTGTGTAATTTTTACAGCTTATAGTAGGTAGTGTTCCCAGCGCTTGTCTCCGCTGCTACTTCTCTCCAGTGACACAGCTCCCTCAGCATAATCGAAACCAATCAGTGGAGTGTAGCATCAAAAGGAGGCAACAAACCCTGCACAGGTGTATGTACTGCATAGACTCAAGTGCAAAAGGCACACCTCATTTGTAGGCTGCTTGCTCCAAGTGCAGAGTAAATAAAAGTGTTAGTTTTTTGTAGTTTCTGCAATCAGAAAACTAATATGTCAGATTGCAATCATCATCATCAGCCTATATTTATGTCCACTGCAGGACGAAGGCCTCTCCCTGCGATATCCTATTAGCCCTGTCTTGCACTAGCCGATTCCAACTTGCGCCTGCAAATTTCCTTTCTTCATCACCCCACCTAATTTTCTGCCGCCCTCGACTGTGCTTCCCTTCTCTTAGTATCCATTCTGTAACCCTAATGGTCCACCGGTTATCCATCCTACGCATTACGTGGCCTGCCCAGCTTCATTTCTTTCTCTTAATGTCAAGTAGAATATCGGCTATCCTCGTTTGCTCTCTGATCCACACCGCTCTCTTCCTGTCTCTTAACGTTAGGCCTAACATTTTTTGTTCCATTACTCTTTGTGTGGTCCTTGAGCTTCTTTGTTAACCTCCAAGTTTCTGCCCCATATGTTAGCACTGGTAGACTTTGCTTTGGACACTTTGCTTTTCAACGACAGTGATAAGCTCCCAGTCAGGATTTGGTAATACTCTAGGTAAAGAAGGGCTTTCGACTTACCAGCTGGAGATACGGGCATCCGCGGCAACTACCACGGCAAAAACGTGGTTTACTAACCATGTGTGGGCAAACGGGAGTGGCGGCAGCGCCTTCTGCACTCGCCGCTTGCTGGTGACCAAAGAGACTCGGGCAATGCCAGAGGGATCTCGCATGACACGCACTGTGGCACTGATAGTGCTTGCGATTCCTGTGCATCGCCATGAAAGAAGGCTCCTCCTCTCTCCCCAAACCTGCTGTCGCTTGTGACCGACGCAATGTTTGCCGTGGGTGTGAACATCATGGTACATGAGGATTCTCAGAGGCTTTCTCGTTTAGAGTCCTCGAGATATGTTTATTTTGAAGCGTGAGCAGCATGCTGGAATGTGTGCGGTGCCTCTGAAAAAAGATTTAAAGGAAAGTGGAAGTGCATAAAAAAAAAGTCACAGTTTCGCCCGAAAGGCGAAGCATCGATTGCGATAGCAAAATAGTAGAGAGCTATACGAAGCAAGGATACAGTAGCGCACCCAGGATCTCTGCCAGGGGGGGGTTGACAGTTTGCCAATACCATCTAAACAGCACTAATTTCAATTTCTTCACGGGAAATTGTCAAAAAATGCACTTTTTGCAAGTGTGCAAACGATTGCGCGTCTTACATCTTAGTTGCAGTACTCAAATGCGTAAGGAAAGAAAAGGGGTTAAACAAAAGGGGGGGTTAAGTCGGCCTCAGGGGGGGGTTACAACCCCCGAATCCCCCCCCGTCGGTGCGCCACTGCAAGGATAGTAGTTGAATGGGCCGCATAAAGTTGTAAACATTTGCTTACTAACTAAATAGACAAGCACGGTGCTTGTCTATTTGTCGCTGCCAAAAAGCTGCAGTTGCCGGGAGGTGTGAGAAGCAGTGGGGGATCTTTTAATGCTATCGCGTTCTATGCCTAAAGGCGTAGCTTAAGCGTCTCCCAATTTTTGTTGCAGCTATTTTTTTATGTTAAAGCAGACTTTGTGGCATCTCTCACGTGCTCTTGGGACAAAGGAACGACAACACAGTAGTGCAAACAATCAAAAGGGCATTTGTTGCACGTTTCATACACTAATGCGTGCTAGCCGAATTACTACGCTGATGTGCGCGCGACAAATTGAGGAAGTCTGGCTCACCGCAACCGGATGGCGAGCGAATATGTTCGCCCCATGCTAGACACCATCGCCTGCTCGTTTACGTGTACGGTCACGCAAACGGTGGCGTGTTTGAACGATCAAGGTTCGTCCATTCCGGTGTCCTGCTCCTAGCCTCGTGAAGCGGGTCGACGCACGCGCGAAGCTTTCGCGCTGCCCGCCGACCTCACGCCAAAGGGGAAGACCCTGCTCCCTCGTGCGCCCAAGTAACCCCGCCGTTAGGTGGCTTTTTAGCAGTGCAACACTTGCGCCATCTCTCGTCACATCTACGCTAACCGCTGGCACTTAGGTACGCAGGGAACCCGGAGAACAGGAGACGCGAGAGCCATGCGGGAAAAACAACACCAGGGGAGGGGACGCGTGAGAGTTGCGCATCCCCACAGCTTTGAAACTGAAGCTTTGCATATAGTGTTTTGCGCAACGTGCCTTCTGTCTAATGGCTGCAGGCGGTGGAAGCGGAGAAGCAGAAGCTTCGCGCCCAGGTGCGCCGCCTGTGCCAGGAGAATGCGTGGCTACGTGACGAGCTGGCCAACACGCAACAGAAGCTGCAGGCCTCGGAGCAGGCGGTTGCCCAGCTCGAGGAAGACAACAAGCAGCTACAGTTTGTCAACTCGCTCAAAAAGTACGACGACCTGTCCGCATCCACCACATCTGTGGCCTCCTCCTCAGCTGCCCAGGGTGACGAGTCGCAGAAGTCTCAGAGTGAGTCGTAATTCGTGTTTGTTGATGATGTGTCTCTTTGCTGAAATGCTATGCTGCACTCCAGCACAGCTACAAGTTCGTTAAAAAAAACCATAAAGAGAAAAAATAAATTTCTGGTGTATTAGCAAATTAGCCACACACAAACTGCCACAAACCTGTGAAGTATTTACTTCACAGGTGTGTGGCAGTCTGAGCAACTGATCCATAAGAGACAGCGAAGCTGCAGAAGTGAATCGTCGCAGTTTTCATTGGAAATGACATGTTGACATTGACGGAAATGACATTGACACGTTGACGAACTCTAAATCACACAAACACGCATGCTATGTGTTGGTGTGATTTAGTGTTCTTTCATGTGTGAGCAAGTGCGCTCCCTTTAGAACAATAAAGCCGTACCAACTAGTCCACCAATACCTCCTCAGCGAGAAAATGAAGGACAGACTTCCATTATTAAAATTTTCGTGCCAAGCTTCGTAACGCCAGTACATGTGGGAGGTCATGGATTTGAAAGTATTTGCTCGTATTTGGACCGTCGTGAAGCACTAAAAGTTCTTGACACTGGCTCAGTTCACTTTTTAGCTCCTCTCAATATACAGTGCAGTCCATTTTCGTCGATAAGCAGCTAACTGTGCCAAAGCAGATGTCATCAGAAGCCATGAAGTCATGGTGAGCTTTTCACAGTGAGAGTGGCTGTGTTGGTGTATTGAAGAAGCACAGTTTGCTGATTCAGTGCAGTTTTTTTTTTCTTTTAGTGTCCTTTTAAACCTTTTAATGTCACCAACGTACCGGTACGTTTTGGCATTTCTGTCCCGCCATGTCACTGACATCAATCAGATAGGAATGCGAGGACCATACCAAAAGAGCATTTGCCATTATCCGTGTCATTTTCTCCCTTTTGCATAACCAAAAATAAACCCTTGTTCTCATTTTGTAATATCAGAGACAAAAAAAAAAAAGACACTGGACTGCGTCACCCCTGAAAAAAACACGACATCGAAAGGGTTAAAAGCACTTATTTATTTATTTATATACAGGATACTGCCGGCCTTAGTCTTAGGCCTTGGGCAGGACTGGACAGTGCGATATGCAGATGAACAAAAAAAAAAATGAACAGCAAAAAGCATTGCAAGAATTCAATACATTGCAGTAAACATATTCCCTGTCCACGTGAGCTGTACAGAGCATTCCAACGATAAAGCTTTACAAAATTTCAAGATATTTTAGATTAGAGATATTCGCTGAACCGCACAAGCGGTACAGATCATATTGATAACAACGCAATATTGATAACAAGGAGTAAAAAAAAAGTCGCATTCATACTGGTATACTGAAAGACATCGCGCAAGCTCGGTCGGTTGAGCAGCAAAAATCTACAAAGAATAATCACAAGCAAGCAAAAAAAAAAGAAAAATTACATTTATATATATATATATATATGTGTGTGTGTGTGTGTGTGTGTGTGTGTGTGTGTGTGTGTGTGTGTGTGTGTGTGTGTGTATGTATGCATACACATCAGGCGCGTAGCCAGGGGGGGGGCTGATGGGGCTTCAGCCCTCCCCGAAATTTTTTTGTGCTGGCATGCACCGCCGACCAAAACTACCACTGACGTCGGCAATCATGCTGGGTTTGGTCTACAATGTCCTTTTCACGCTCGAAAAGACATTTCGGCACGAACATTGCGAACTCGGGCTGGATTTCGTGACAACGCCCTTGCATCTGGAGTCACGTAACGCAAGGAGCCCCATCCGAGCACAAACTTTCAACGGCTTTTCGATAGTGAGCGGGCGCGTTGCGGCATCTCTTGTTTTTTTTATGCAATTGGCTATAGTATAAAAAGTTACTGCTCGTTTTCATTAATTCTGTTAGAATGCACAGCTCTATGTATAACAAAACAGCACACAAAATTTTACGCGATAATATTTATTACACGGAGAGTTATCACTGTTCGCGCAACTGCACATAGCAAAAAAAAAAAAAAAACATGTTTTGAGAAAAAAGGGTTTAAAGATTTCAAATGAATGTTTATGTAATAAAAAACATCAGAAACGCCTAAAATCCAACAGACTCTTAGCTTGGGCCCTCCTTGGAAGCGGCACGGTCTCCTTTTGAGCGAGCTGATGCACGGATTTTTTTTTCTTGCCTGCTTTGCGTCTCCACCTGAGTTGCGCACGGCCTTCCTCACACAGCAGCAGACACTGGTCAGGCATGCCATCGTCGTGTAGTGGCCGTGTTTTTAATATTTCATAGAGTACACAGACTTTCTTCTTGAGTGGATAGCGCTAAATCCACGATGTTCAAAAAGCGCACGAAAAAGCACACGCGACACAGACGCAAACGCCACGCTAACGCGAGCAAAGTAAACAGAGTGTGCTGTATCGCCCCGTAGCCCTCTAGTGGAATTTTTTAATGAACTTAGAAAATGACTTGCACTTGAAAATGAACTAAAGCATACTAAAATGACGTAATATGCATTCTGAGAGACATTTATGATGAGGTAACAGATTCCGTTGTATCAGAAACCTTCAGTTTCGGTTTCGGACGCATCTAGGAGGGGTTGGAAAAATCGCCAGAACTTTTGAACTGCTTGAGCTATCAAAATAATTCTTTTTTCTAAATATTCTTCAATAGACAGGGAATCTATAAATATTAATTTGAAAAAAATCAATTTTTTGAAAAAATCGGTTTTCGAAGGTGGTGACCTAAGATTTTCAATTCTAGAACTTTATTGGGTTAATGTTCTTATAAACTTGGGCCAACATGCGCGCACTGGAATGCTCGTGTCCAAGCCGTTCCATAAATGGAGGCGCGCGCTCGCTATCTCCCACACACACGAAAATACTAAATATCACCGTGACTGTCAGCTGGACCAGGGCAGGCAAAGTAAAATATGAGAAAACAGAAGAAAGTGAACGGCCTATTATTGAGGATTTTTTCTTTTTTTGCGGGCGACAAGGTCTGGCTCTCCGTGGCCACAGGGACAGGGGCCCTATGGATTTAAGCAATGCCCCTGCTGAAAATACAGGCATTTTCAGAGTGCTTATTCGCATGCGAGCTGATTGTAGAGATACATATCTGAAGAACCATTTGGAAAGTTGCCCCAGTATGGCCTAGTATTTAAGCTGAGACGCACAAAACCAAATTATAGAAATTTGTGGTGACATTATCAAAGAAAGTTAAGATTCAGAAGCAGGCTGCTTCTCCATACTTCCCGACAAAACGACGGACATCGCTGGAATCGAACAGCCTACTGTTTCTGCAAGGTACCTAAACAAGTATGCCAACGACATCAAGGGAGTGTTTTAGGTTTTAGCACCGGAATAGATGCCCATCTCTCACTGCGACAGCAGGTTCTATGTAAATGTTTAAAAACTGCTGCAGCTTATAGTCACCCTTCCAGTGACCACTGCCAGCGCAGAGAGAATATTTTTTTAACAAGAGTTTACTAAAAACTACTTGCACTCTACAATGTCTGTGGAACGCATGGTTAGGCTGGCGCTTCTATACACCCACAGAGACGTCGGCATCAGCGTGTCCGAAGTCATTGACCGCTTCGCTCAACTTTCCCGCCGAGAGAAGTTTGTCCTTTAGATAGCGAAGCAGCAAAAATAATGCAAGTAAAAAGCACTGTTCCTTCAGGTCCATAAGTTCTTAATTATGAAAACGTATGACCGTTCATTAGCTTTTAAAACTGCAGAAAATTTCGCCATTTATTCAAGCAGTTAGCATCATTATCACAATTATCACGCGAATACAAAAATTACGAGGATACCAATAACCAATTTTGACCGACCTCGCTGATTGAAAGCCCGGCCCACGTGGCGTTCGCCAAAAATACACTCGGATATTGGGTAGTTCAACTTACCGCATCATCTGTGGCCTTCGTTTGTCCTTTTCTTTCCTTTTAAGCTACCTGCTTTTATTTCTTTTTTGAAACGAAGGAATAGCCTCCTTTAATTTTGGGTGCAGAATAATTGTTGGCGTTGTGCAGGCAGTTAAATTACACATTTTCGTACTGATTTATGCATTATTCCTCTATTATTCTACCAACATGGCACTGTCGCGACCGCTGCATGGCCCAAGTACATATCACGATTTCTGCGATCATAGTTATGTTGTTGCCTAGTTCATCTGTCTTTCTGTGCGCAAAGTTTACTATCTGTGACTGAGCAACATGTTTATTTGTCTTGTTTGACGCATTATATACACTGATGTTTGCTTAAATACGTAGTTTTATTGGAGACTCATACGTATTCTTAAATATCTTATTGTGAGGTTTTGTGTATGCAAGCAGTGAACTTTGTTTCCAGCGACTCTTTTTTTGCCCTTTAGCGAGTTGTATCTTCGCATTTGTATATTCCATTCTATCTTCGCATTTCTAATATATATTTTGCAGAACTACCACTTTTTATTTGTACTCACTGCTGCGAGTGTTATCTCGGTGTAATTACAATACACGACGAATTACAGCTGCCCCTGCGCAATCGATTGCAACGAGGGATAGCATCATTGAGGTTTCTTCCTGGCCGTTGCATATGTAGAAAAATGTAAACAAGGTTCTTGAATGACAAAGATTCATCAAAATATTTGTCCTCAACTTATTCATTTCATGGCCTTTACGTTTTTCATATAAGCTGCATGCACTGCTTTGCTGGTTTCGAACTGATATTGACCCTTTTCGCGGCGATCCCGTGGGCGCTGCCATATTTGATCACGTGGTGACGCGTCCATTGCTTGCCTCAACTGCCTCCGTTGCCTCCTTGTTTACAACGGAAGTGTATGACGCCGGCGCGGCTTAGAAAACCTGCTTTCGGAGATATCGTAGACGGTGACTAGGTGGACGACACGAAGCTTTGATCACCTGCAGCTTCAGAGAATATGCAAAAGTGCTTTCGGAGCTGATTAAGCTATGTCCAAACGGCGCAAGCAGTGTATATGGTGCTTCTTCTAAAAGCGGGTATAAATATTCATTCCAAGCTTTGCGATTATGAATTCAGTCAGGATGAGTGTGTTTTGCTCTTTGTTCTTTATTCGGCAAATATTTTGAAGCAGTGGCTTGTCAGTTTCTGACTCAGTGAAGTTCCTCGGTGCTGCCACTATCTGATTATTTTCTGCCTATTCGCTCGCGGGTGTGCTCAGTTCCGTTAGATTTGTTCTTGCTGCGCACAAGGCTTGAAACGTAGCTGTTCTCTACATTGTAATACCTTGTAGCAAATATATATTACAGCTAGTAACTTGCTTACTCTTGTGGACCATCACGAAACATTCAGCTTCGACCATTCGTGTGCCATCGGTGTAGTCCGTTATTTATTGTGCATATACAGTGCGCATATATTCAAGTGTGCGCCCATTCATTTATTCTTAATACATCGGCGATAGAGTGGGCATAAGTTTTCCTGCTATTTGCGATAGATGTGTAGAGATAACGTGCGCAAAACTTACTATGACAGGAAGCGGCCCTACTCCCATTGTCATTGTTTAACGAGTGGTACTCTTGCCGATGTTCTGGGATGAAGCCCTTTCCTTGAAGGTTAGCGATACAAGGCTTGCGGATGAGCAAATTTCTGTATCCTCAAGGAAAGCCGTACATCACGAAGTGCCGGTAACATGTTCGGACAGTTACAGCAGCGGTCCGCGAACTTCGCCACACAGATTCATTCTATTCCTTAACATGCCAGTCACTATTTTTGCAGCCAACTACTGCACACGTCTCCAATCCACATTATTCAATCTAGCATGATTGGAGCACAGTGTGTTAGCGAAAACTCAGTTGCATTTCCGACAGCTGATCGCACAGAAGCAAGGTAGAAGCGGTAATGGTTTCGTATTCGTGCACGGTCGCTGAGGAGAGGTATGGTGCGCCGCCGTGAGCGCCATCTTGTTTCTCTAAAAGAAACTGCTCCGCGAAAAGGGTCAGTAGTTCTAAAGTTCATGTGATGTTTTCTTTACTTATTAATTAGACAAAAAAACACGGAAGCATTGATCTCAGTTATTTCTGCCACAATTTTTGGGACATACGAATATATTCTTTTATTAAAACATACATATTTTAATGGACAGTGCATAGCGTTCAATAATTCATTTGCAGCATTTAATATACAATGAAATTGGCAACGCAGTTATTATTCATGCATTTGATCCCACGACAAATTCTATAAGGAGGAGGCCGCGCTGCAACCAGAGCCCCCCCCCCCCCCCCCCCGAACAAAATTTCTGGCTACGCCACTGATACACATATATATAATATCGCTTCGAAATGCTATTCAGCTTGTTGCAGAATGACTGGACAGTCGGGCATTCCACTGTACTGGTGGAGAGCGCATTCCACTCACCTATCGTCCGAGAAAAAGCGGAGCTTTAAAATACGCTTGTTCTGCAAGAAAATTTCTTTATTTTTTTTAATGATTAGATCGTGTTGCACGCCTGGTAACTAAAGTAATATACATATCCTTATCTATCCCCAGCATATCATAATAAAGTAAATACATGTGTTTCTGTCGGTCCCTATATCGCCTTAGTTTTAATGTCTCCAGGTTGGTTTTGTTAATAAGAACATTCATTTTTTTTTCTTGCGCTAAGTACAGTAGGACGCCACAGAGATGAAACAAACACTAGATATGAAGCGTTCACAAAGTGACACACGGGAGCGCAAAATCTGCACTCCCGTGTGTCACTTTGTGAACGCTTCATATCTAGTGTCCGTTTCGTCCCTCAGGAGTCCTACTGTACTTAGCGCAAGAAAAAATGAATGCACACCAACTAGCCCAATTCATAGCTCTTCTTAATAAGAACAGTCGGAGATATGTGCCAGCTATAACAGTTAACTACGAATCTAACAGATTTTCTTTGAATGCTTTCCAATTGTGTAATGTTCTTCAGGGTGTCCGGGTCCCATACTATTCAGGCGTACTCAAGAATTAGTCTACTATATGTTTGCACGCTAAAAGATGGATTTCTTGTGTGGACTGTCGTAGCGACCTTCTCAAGTAACTAAGTTGGCACATTGCCTTTTTTGTAATGAGATATGTGTTCGTTCCATCTAAGGTTGGATGAAATTATGAGGCCTAAGTATTTGTAGCTACTTACCGTAGATAGATTATTACCACTGAAACTGTAAGAAAATTTTAAGGGGTGCCAATTTCATGTTACTGACACAGCAACCGTTTTCTTTGCATTATTATTCATTTGCCACGTGGCGCACCACGCTTCTACCTTGGCTAGTGAAGAATTCAAACAGACCTGATCATTTGCATTATTGACTTCTAGATACAGTATAGAGTCATCTGCAAATAATCGTATTTTCACGTTCACTTCCTTTATTAGGTCATTGACAAAGATAAGAAAGAAAAGAGGCCCAAGGACGGACCCCTGTGGAATGCCTGACCGAACCGGTGCTGATCCAGAACATGTGCCGTTGATGACCACACTTGGCCGCCTTAACGACAGATATGCGGAAATGCATGAAATCAAAGAATCATTTTTAAGCATTGCTTGTAGCTTTAAAAGCAGTTTAGTGTGAGACACACAGTCGAATGCTTTTTAGAAATCTATGAATATACCGATGCATCTTGTAGTACCATGACAGTTAACTGTTGCAATGCAGCAGTGAATAACTTCCACTATAACTTCCTCAAAATTGCATGTTGCAATTTTGAGAAACACATTCACATCGACGATTGACGGAGATAGCGGGACCGACCGTGACTAGCAACCAAGGAGGGACCCAATGGCTACCGATGTTCACATTGGCAAGCGCTACTTGCCTGTCGCCATGCTGAAATGTCCCGTGATTGATGCCGTTTACATCTACTCAAACTGCTATCACCGCGTGAAATAAGCGTCAGCGTATGCAGACATCCTGGTCCTGCTCGTCTGATTCGTTCTGAAGCTTTTTGATCGAAGTGATCATTTGCGACAATTTGCAACTGGTAGCTTTGTGACTAACTTATTCGCCCGACCTCCGCGAGTCACTGGTGTGTATGAGCCCTTAGTGAAAGATGTTTTTGTGGCATCCTCGTACGCAGGTGAGAAACGCGAAGGTGACCCTCCCCTCGACCTGGGTTTCCCCGACGACGAGGAAAACAATCAGGACGCCCTGTCCCCACCTGGAGGTGGGGTTGGCATGGGCCCCATGGGGACCTCCGGAGGGGGGGGCTCGGCTGGGTACGAGATCCCGGCTCGGCTGAGGACGCTGCACAACCTGGTGATCCAGTACGCGTCGCAGGGGCGCTACGAAGTAGCCGTGCCCCTGTGCAAGCAAGCCCTCGAGGACCTGGAGAAGACCAGCGGCCATGATCACCCGGATGTGGCCACCATGCTCAACATCCTGGCACTTGTCTACAGGTACTGCAGAAGGGACTTTGTGACTGCTCACCTGGTTCTCTAGACTGGACTCTGTTTCATACTTAGCAGGCACACGCAGCGGGAGCATTGAGGTCATCAAACTTTCACTCCACATGTTTTGCAGTGCAGTCTGCAACACTTTCTACATATCACGGCTTTATACATATTACAACTACAGTGAAATCTTGTTGCTATGAACTTCATGTTAAGGGGTGATGCAGCTTTCGCATCGCCATAAGATTGATTGCTTGACAATTGAATTTTTAGTTTCTATAACTTTTTGTTCTTTCTGATCACGATATATCTTCACGGAAAACCATGTAGAAGTGCTCTAAAAAATTTGTTGGATCAGCCAAGATGATGAAAAATTTTGTGGGAATAGCGAAAACCAGCCTGTGATAGGAAAACACGACAAACTAACTTGCCGGCGTTTCCGTTGGGCCCAGGAATTTTTAATAATGACATGGCAGACGGGAGCTTGCTACACGAAACACAGACTTTAAACAGACACGCTAGCACGATACAGACGATTTACATACAGACGATTTACATGTACGTGGACTAGAGTTCGGACATATAAAACACGTGCGTAGCACTCATGCGTCACCACTCGCCCGTGTGCATCATCGTTGCGGTGCCCGTGACGGTGGTTGTGATGGTGGAGCGTCGTTGTGGCTACGTCGCTGCTGTCGCGCCGCACCTTGTCGCACCACACCGCTCCTTGTCGCGACGTGGAAGCAGGAAGAAAACAGCAGGCCGGTAGAGCACCAGGCCACTGCTGTAGCTGGCCAGTAACGCCTGGCCTGTAACGGCTCGGACGCTATAATGTCGGGCTCGGTCAGCAGACAGGCAGCTCAGGCGTCCCGGTGGCCAGCAGGAAGCACTGCACCAGGCCGCTATAACAGGCCGCTGGTGCACAGGAGAGCAGAGCCATGAGCCAGATTTATGACCAGGTCCGCACGGTAGCAGGACACCCAGTCGCCAGTCATCGGGCTCGCTCGAAGGCAGGTAGCTCAGGCGTCCCGGTCCCCAGCATGAAGCACTGCACCAGGCTGCTAGAACAGCAGGCTGCTGGTGTGCAGGAAAGCCCAGCCACAAGCTGGATCTCCGACCAGGTCTGCACGTTAGCTGGACACCCGGTCACCGGTACCCGAGCCTTAAACCACCGTTCTGCGTGCTGACGTTCGAGGCTGCCGCTCGCTCTCACGCTCTGCGTGCTCTTGTGTCGCTTCTTTGTCCGTGGCACGTGGTCGTCCTCGCTATCACCATCACTGATTCTTTTCTTGTTGCCACAACACAATCATCATTCCAAGCCGGTCTTTTTGCCACCGCACGCCACTATCCACATCATCACACAACCACAATATCTTTGGAACTCTACAACCAAGTGCTGCCATCTTGGTCTGATCAGAAAGTGCATTTCTTCATCTTCAAATTTGCCGCCGCTTCACCTATCTCTTCCACACAGAAACAGGTGCACAAAAAACAAATGATTGAAGCTCTTTTCAAAGTGTCCGATTGGCCACGTTGATCACGTGACTCTAGCATGCTTCCCCATTGGTCTGCTGCTTGCTCCACAGGGGTGTCATCTGCTCTTTACACCTTGCGAGCTCTTGACTGTCTCACTGCGACGCAAACATCGCAGAAGCATGGCCGATCTCTCCACTTCTGGACGCGTCAGACCCTTGGCTAAGCATTCCGAGCATCGGCGATGTAGACTTTGCAACAAAGCATTTTTTGTGCAGAATCCTCGGACACCCAGCTGAGCTACTAGTGGAGCATCAGTCCTTCAGACTTCCGAGACGAAGCACGTTGCGCATGCAATCCTTGGACCTGCGGTTAATCCTTTCAAGCATGAGCGCCTCGGACTCTGCTATCAAGTACATAGCATGTGGACTCCTCGGACATGTGACCATGCGCGTCCTGCGTGTACTCTTAGGACCAGCAGCCAAGCACATCACACGCCGACTCCTTAAACTCGCGGCTAAGCATTTCGCATATTAAGCCTAAACCCTTTAATGGCTCATACTCGCGGCGTCCGACCGTCCGTCCGTGCCCTGGAACGGTGCCAGCCGTGGCCTCTCCCCCTCACACTCTCTCAGCAATCACGTGATGGCACAGCGCCGGCATCCAACCGTCCGTCCGTGCCCTGGAACGGTGCCAGCTGTGGCCTCTCCCCCTTACATTCTCTCAGCAATCACGGGATGGCACAGCGGCGCATAGCAACAGTTGCGCCGCCACAGCTGTGGCCTCTCCCCCTTACATTCTCCCAGAAATCACGTGATGGCACAGCGGCGGCGTCCAACCGTCCGTCCGTGTCCTGGAACGGTGCCAGCTGTGGCCTCTCCCCCTTACATTCTCTCAGCAATCACGTGATGGCACAGCGGCGGCGTCCAACCGTCCGTCCGTCCGTGCCCTGGAACAGTGCCAGCTGTGGCCTCTCCCCCTTACATTCTCTCAGCAATCACGTGATGGCACAGCGGCGGCGTCCAACCGTCCGTCCGTCCGTGCCCTGGAACGGTGCCAGCTGTGGCCTCTCCCCCTTACGTTCTCTCAGCAATCACGGGATGGCACAGCGGCGCATAGCAACAGTTGCGCCGCCACAGCTGTGGCCTCTCCCCCTTACATTCTCCCAGCAATCACGTGATGGCACAGCGGCGGCGTCCAACCGTCCGTCCGTCCGTGCCCTGGAACGGTGCCAGCCGTGGCCTCTCCCCCTCACACTCTCTCAGCAATCACGTGATGGCACAGCGGCACGTGATGGCACAGCGGCGGCGTGCCATCACGTGATTGCCCGGTAATAATTCCACGGCAAGCGGTTCGGAGAAGCGCCCCAAGAATGTGGATTCCCCTGATACCAAACATCAGAAGAAGAATGAGCGAATGCGCATGCGGCGGGCTAACATTTCACCGAGCACCAAGGCCAGGGAAGCGGAAAGAAAGCCGCAGCAGCGAGTGGCCGCGTCATTGGGCGCCAAGGCCAGGGAAGTGGAGAGTAGACGGCAGCAGTGAGTGGCCATGCCTATTCCACTGGGAGTGTCATGCACAAAAAAAAGAAAAAAAAAAGACATGGCATGGTCAATCGAATGGCCACAGGCTTTCACCGAACACACTTTGGAATTTACAAAGTGTCCTTAAAATTTTAACACCTTGGACTCCGCAATCAAGCACATCATGCTCAGACTCCTTGAACCTGCAGCTAAGCATTTCATGCATCGCGTTTTTATTTTATTTATTTGTTTATTTTTTCTTGATCACAATCCTTTAGCTACAGTGCGGGTCGGGACAATCGAAAGTCGTGAAAAGTAGGGGGTGTGTCTTATACAAAGGTGCGACTTATACACTGGGAAATATGGCATATACGCGTCCATGCACATCTCCGATCACAGTATGAGTGCAAAGACGTCTAATAGCTGCACTGGTACAGTCGCAGACTGATAATCCGGACATGCTCGGTAATTTGGACACCTTCGCGGCACCGCCAATGACCCTGTGGACTTAATGTGTAACGACTACCAAATTTCGGACAGCCGCCAGCTCTACATACGATTATCCAAACTCCATCCGTGACTGTAGCGTACACGGATTCTGCCCGCCATTATCTCCTCTGACAACCTCAATGAGACATGAAGTTTGGCCTCAGAGATACAAGATATCAAGTATGGCCTCAGAGATTACACGTAAAATGGTAATCCCTGAGGCCTTGTCTCGGTCGCAGCACTATGCGTCAGATTAAATTACAAATTCTGATCTTGGAGGCTTTGGCTGAATTGCGAGGTCGCATCAACATCGCAATCATCACATCCTATTCCGGCATCCCAGCACATAGCCCAGCCTCGCCATTTTGTTTGTTCAGTTGGTGTTCCAGACAGCGCTCTGCAGGCTTGTGGTCTTTCTTGTGAAGTTATCGACAGGCCGCGTCAAATGGCACCAATGGTCCCCTCGCAGTCCCACTCCGAATGAGTCTTGAGTCGCTGTCCGAATGACCCCGACTCCGCAACTGAAGAGCCTGAACTGCCGCCTACCACAACGAGCTCAAATGCGGACATCATTGATCACCTGCTAGGCTGCGGTGTGCCAATTCCTGCCGCCGTTACATTGGAATACTTTGCAGACATTGACAGCGCGGTGTTGTGTACCAAACTGAACGATGACGAAATAATTGAGCAAGTTCCCCACCGTCAAGCAGCGACTCTAACTCGGATGATGATGTGCTGTGCCAATCTGACCCGAGCCTTTGCAGTCCTTGCATCAGCATACAGCGGCAACTGAAAACCGGCAGAAATATAGGCGTACTTGGTTGCACGTAAGCGAAAGTGTGTGCAGCAATAAATTGACCATTTCTAGCACAGGGGCATTAGAACGTAAATAAAAGTATCTTTTTTGGGCACATTTGTTTTTTCGGACATTCGATAGTTCAGACTTATTTACGTTCCCTGTGAAGTCCGATTTATAGGTCGTCGACTGTTGTAATTCAGAGCTATTTGTGGGGCTGTTGGGGTGATTTGAGCCCTGTATATGAGACCATAACCAGTCCTAGTAAATGTTCAGGCGTTAAGATATCTAATGACTGTGCTGGTGGCCATTCAGTCATTCAAAGCTCTTTCTGATGTTGCTGTGGCCCAGGTAAAAATGAGCAAAGTATCTTAGCCCCGCCCTCCCCCCCTGCCCTCCTCCTTATCAAGATTCCTGCCTGTCAAAGGCAGGACAAAGGCAGGAATCTTGGTTATCAAAAAGTTACTACTTTGCTTTGAATCTCCTACCTTTAAGAGTGCCGACACAAAATTTTGTAATTTGTTTTGCTTTGCTAAATAACTGTTGACCTTGTAGAGACAGTATGACACCTCGATTCCTCTAACACACAACAAATGAATAATTGCACTGCCCTTTAATGTGACAACGTCAAAACATGTCAAAACAGGAAACAAATGGAACATGACTGTCGTCGTTCACCATGGCTCTTCAAAATGTTAGAGAAATAGGTAGATCATGCTCAGGGCAAATCAATCGATACGGAGGCTGGTGTAGTGGCTGAAACCATACTGTGACTATCTTGCCGAAACGTTTGGGTGACAGGATAATGGGGGTGCGCAGGATGCGGTGCACTCCGAGAGAAGTGACAGCGGAGGACCAAGCTTTTACCGTGTGTCCCGTGTGGACAAGTGCAGAGTGAAAGGGCATAGCATGGCTGACACCCAGCTTTTGGCAGCACAACCATTGTGTGGCTCACTGTGGCTGTTACCAGGTTGACTGACGTGTGTGTCAGTAGTTTGTGATAATACGGGACCACTACCTCAGATTTTGGTTATGTAACAGACACCCTTGTCAACAGGTCTTACGCTGTGAAAGCAGTGTTGCGTTTGGCGTTAGGTTTCAGGCGCGGGATCCAGGGGGGATGTCCGGATGTCCTGACCCCCCCCTCCGATTTCTGCATCGCCTTCTCGCTGACAGGGGGATGGCCCTGTTGCAAAAAAAAAGTATCGCCACCAGCATTCTTCAAAAGTATTTTTCGCGAGTACCAGTGGTATCAGCCATGTAGAAGTAAAGCTAGCTCGCTCACAAGCTTAGTTGTATTCCGCAGGAGTGTGGTGTCGCGAAGTTGCCGTAGCTATTTTTTCTCATGAACACCTTGGACCTCCTAGCGCCTGCCGTGCCTTACTCGTCCCGTCGGTGGCGTCAAATGAACGAGGGGACGTCCCTCTTGCCAAACACGCCGAGGTCTGCTCGAGCGCCTTCGCGCCTGATTAACTTAGTTTCCCCTTGGGGTGCCAACGGTTGCCTCATTGGCTGTCATCGGTTCCGCGACCAACCTGCTTAATGAAAGAGATCTCTTGCTGAAGTGTTCATATATAAATAATAGCAACTAACAGCTAAACTAAGAACTACACATAGGCAACTTTTTTTAACTGTAGCACTCATTGTGATCACAGTTACACATTGACAATATCCAGTACGAGCACAGTACCGTTCGTACGCTACAAGTTTTTCATTGTAACTTCGCAGTTTTATTGTCGTACATTAAGCATAGGAGGCTCAAGCCCACCGGATCCGTTTATCTGAGTGGGGGTTCTCGCGGAGCGGGGCGAAGCCTCGAGCCGCGGCTGCGAAGTGGGGGAGCGTGACGTCAGCGGCCAACGCCAGCGCGCGGGCCTAGGATGGCGTCGCGTGGTTAGAGAAACGGGAGCAGATGCGCGCCTTGTGTAAAAGGATGACGTCGCGTGGGAAACAAAACATGAAGACGCTGGCTCGCGCTCTCGCCTACTACGCCACATCATTATTCTTGTAGGTGGCGTCGTGAGTCTTCATACGCGGTGATTCGCATATCGTAAACAACCAGCGTAGTGGTTGCTGCGTTGGAGCGGACTGTTACGCCCGTATTCGAGAACGTTCCTCTCGTCAACACACCACCACGACTCAAGAGAGAAGATGGCACCGCCATCCCTCCACAGAAGTGGTCACTGAGCTTCATGATCATTCACGGGAATTCATGAGAATTCTTGCGTCTTTATTCTCGATTATTCTGCGCAGTACGACAATTGAAATTTGGAGTCTGATATCTCGGAGCACGGACACGCTAGAATAATTCTTCCGACTGATACTGTGTAGAAACTCGACTGTCTCTAAGTTTTCAATAAAAACATACCCACTTACTGCAGTCAGCAAAAAATAATTGTTCAATTTTAGTTAATTGGGCTGCTCACAGCGATAATTATCATCTCACTTTTTGCCCCCCTAGCCACATAACTTATTTGCACAGGTGGTCTTCGCATGCCTCCCAGTGCCTAACTTTAAGAAAACCATAAAGCTTAGTTTTTAACACCCTGTATTATCAGGCGCAGCCGCCATGCACATGGCTGTATTGGGTAACGTCCTTTTCCTATAAGTTCGGAGAAACCGATACCTGGCTTCGCTACAGGTCTTCTTCCTCTTTCTTTGGTTTTACGTGCCAAAACCAGTTCTGATTATGAGGCACACCGTAGTGGAAGGCTCCGGATTAATTTTGACCACCTGGGGTTCTTTAACCTGCACTACAACGCAAGAACAACGGGCGTTTTTGCATTTCGCCTCCATCGAAATGCGGCCGCCGCGGCCGGTATTTGATCCCGCGATCTCGTGCTCAACGCCTGAGCTTACTGAGCCACCACGGAGGGCTACAGGTCTTGCTTTAGCCGTATAAAACGCGCGTTTATCGTGAGGAAAAACGGTAAATTTCAGTAAATAAGAAAGGCTACTATCATCATCACCATCATAATCATCATCATCATTGACAGAAGCTGACCCCCCCCTCAGAAAAAACCTGGATCCGCCCCTGGGGGTTTGAGCTGGTGCCATTAAAAGAGTATGAAATTCATGATTTCTTGTTTGTTTGAGGAATCTGGCACCATACTGTTAGGGAGTCAGCACGCATAAGCATAAAAAAAATATAAAATTTTGCTTCGGCAACCATTTCATAATTGGAGACATGCATTGCTGAAACACGTGGTTTAGCTAAGCTCTAGGAAATCATTCGGTGCTTGCACTTTCTAAAGCCTCTTATTGTGGCTTTAGAAAGTGCAAGCACCTAAAGCACCCATTATGAGGAGAAAATGGAGCTGGGCAGGCCACGTAATGCATAGGATGGATAACCGGTGGACCATTAGAGTTACAGAATGGATACCAAGAGATGGGAAGCGCAGTCGAGGACGTCAGAAACTAGGTGGGGTGATGAAGTTATGAAATTTGCAGGTGTAAGTTCGAATCAGCTAGCGCAAGACAGGGGTAATGGGAGATCACAGGGAGAGGCCTTCGTCCTGCAGTGGACATATATATATATAGTCTGATGATGATGATGACTTTCTGAAGCAGCCACTACATTTTCTTATGTAATGGTTAAAGGGGCCGTGACACCAAATTTTTGAGCTTGAATTATGCATTGCATATTAGACGGTTTGCATTCCTCAGCAAGCTAGCAAAATTTGAGCGCATTCGTAGTGGTAGAGAATGTGTATTAAAATTTTTTTATATTGCAGTTGAATTGCACACTAGTCTGGTAAGGGCAACATTTACTGGTGATGAAATGAAATCGCACCCCTAGCAAGAGCTCCCTGGAGTAACGGAAGCCAGTGTTGAAGGCCATGCTCTTGTGTACTACAAGTGCCAAAAGCAATTGCAGGAGCAAGAAGTACGTCATGGTTGCCGTACATAATTTTGTTTTTGCATCTGTGTCTCCGGCGCTGAGCCCGAGATAAGTTTCTGCAACCATTCGCCAGCTTGTGCTGCTTTTATCACCTATGTGAAAGAGCTGCAGGTACAGTTCAATGGCGACGCCATCGCTGTGCCGTTGGATGCCAGAATGTGTGGAGAAAGACGTTCAATGTAGTTTCGGACTGTTTATCGGAAGACGACACGGTAATGGCCTTACACTTCCCGATGTCACTGAATCCATGACAAAATAGCAGTCGCCTAGAGGCAGGGATTTCAAATTGAACTTCCGAGTTTAAAAATGTGTGCTGCGAGGCTAGTTTTTTTGTGTGTGTAACCATATGTTAGCCCCTCTACTCTCAGTTGCAAGGATAAACTGGGAATAGTTTGATGACTGTATCATGACCCGCTGTAAGCATGCAGCAAAAAAAAAGGGATGCAGGTCTTTGACGGAGTCCTTCTTCTGTCGCAGGGACCAGAACAAGTACAAGGAGGCGGCTGCGCTGCTGAATGATGCGCTGGCCATCCGGGAGAAGACGCTGGGCGAGAGCCATCCTGCCGTGGCGGCCACGCTCAACAACCTGGCCGTGCTGTACGGCAAGCGAGGAAAATACCGCGATGCTGAGCCCCTGTGCAAGCGCGCCCTCGACATCCGCGAGCGGGTTTTGGGCCGAGACCATCCCGACGTTGCCAAGCAACTCAACAACCTGGCCCTACTCTGCCAGAACCAGGGAAAGTACGAGGAGGTGCGTGCATGTCTTTCATATACACCATAAGGATACCACGGGGAGCTCTTCTACCCAAATACAGTGGAACCTTGTTCATTAGACCTTCAAAATTATTTCAATAAAGCTGAGTTTGATGTACAGTCAGCGGCCGATTTTTCGGACTCCCAAGGGGCCGCAAAAAAAAGTCCGAAAAATCAGGCAGTCCAAAAAATGAATGCATATATTTTACTGCCCCCAAGGGCTCAAATCGCCACAGGCGCGTCCGAAATAGCTTGTAAGGCCTGCCGGTACACTTATTAGGGGTATCGGTGCTTGTACTATGATGGGAGACGGTAGGTGCACACGAGTATAATTTAGGGAAACATGCAGTGTGCCGTGACAATTGCCCCTTCCTACTAATGGTATGCTTCACCGCAATACTTCCCGTATGCTTCACCGCGTAAGACTGTATTGAGGCGAAGCTGACTTTTAAGAACCGTCATTTTTCAACGCGCCGTGCTTTCCGAGCTCTGAAGCCATTGGCGAGGATTAGAAGGGCAGAGTTGGTGCCATTGCTAACAGCGGGGAATTGTTTAAATGAAAAGCATGGCACCGAACAGCAACAAGCTTAGTAGCAAACGTCGAAGCAGGTAGGGCTAGCGTTGTCGTGGTGGTGGCTACAGCTGCCAGCGGATCTGCGTGTGAGAGCAGCGGTTCTAGGTGGCGAGATAATCAAAATGGCGGCGGTGGTGGCTTCGATTAATGTCGCTTCAGACCTGCGGTCGTGGCAAAAAGTATGGAAAATCAGATGCAAAAAGTTTGGAAAATCAGACGGCAAAAGAGATTTTGCGTCCGAAAAAAGCTCTTGCTGCGTGTCTCAAAAAATGTCTATAAGAAACTGACTGATTTTTTTAAAGTGTGTAGGTAAGTAAAAAACGTTCTAGCATGCTGGCAGATGCAGGGATCACAGTATGCTGAATCCCTGCAAGAAAGCATGTTTGGCACCTGCACTGCATTATTCTTTTCGCATTTACCTTTAGGCGGTTTTGGTTTCTAAGTGCTGCAAGGTATTAGTGTATAGTTTAAATTGGAAGCTCCTTGCAACTCTGTTATGCAAAGCCGTGTACAGTCGAACCTCGATATAGTGAACCTCGATATAACAAAATTCGCAATGTAACAAACTATTTTTATTTCCCCAGGTTAGTTCTATTGAACAAAACCCGATATAACGAAATTTTCGATATAACGAAGTTTTTCACTGCAAGTACAACTTCGTTATATCGAGGTTTGACTGTATTTAAACATAATTTGTGTTAGTCAGATTTTACCATGCCTGGATTATACAACGTTCTTGTGCGGTCCCAAGAATGTTGTATAATCGGTGTTCCACTGTACCACACTGTTCAGAAGTAAAGCCATCTTCAGGCTCGGGTGTTGCTCCGTGTGTAAGGTAGCACAATGGAAAACTGCTTAGTTTTTCAAGGAAACATAAGTGGAATATAGCAGTTGAAGAGCCGTATACGTTTTGAGCACCTTGGAAGCGAAGACGCATGCACAAAGTGCAAAAAGCCTCGCATGTGCACATCAGGCAGCTATCTACGAAAGATGGCGCAGCTGGAAAGTGCGATGGTAAAAACTGAGGTGCGTCAGAAAACACATTTTTCGTCATGCCAATGGTTAATTTCACGAGTTTCTGCCAAAACATCAACTGTGATTGCAACTGAAGAGGATATGTTTATGTACACCACATCGGTACCACACGGAGATACCACAGTGTGGCTGCGACTGATGAGGTGTGTGTGGACGAAAAAGGGGGCTGCGGCCCGTACACGTGTAATCTATTTCCTGGAATATTTAAGCCCAAATTTATGGGTGAGGCCTTACACAAGAATATGTGGTGTTGTCATCAGGTGTGGCATCACGGCAACGAGAATATTATTGTCAGATGAAACTTCCTGGCATCAGGGAAGCACAATGCCATGAAACTACGTCTCGTGACAAGATTTACATGTTGTCTCGGATTGCAAATATCGCTTCTGATTGTTTAATTTTGGTGCGGGTTTACATGAGCAAGGATGCAGTATTGTTGTCTATGTTCTGTCACGTTCGTAGTCTCCCACTCAAGGCACCTTTTTCTTTGCTTGTTTGCACGATGTACGCAGGTTGAGCGCTACTACCAACGGGCATTGGACATCTATGAACGGACGCTGGGCCCCGACGACCCAAATGTGGCGAAGACCAAGAACAACCTGGCGTCGGCGTACCTCAAGCAGGGCAAGTACAAGGAGGCCGAGCTCCTGTACAAGCAGGTGCTGACACGAGCACACGAGCGGGAGTTTGGCTGCGTGTCAGGTGACAACAAGCCCATCTGGCAGCTGGCTGAAGAACGGGAGGAGAACAAGAGCCAACGCCGAGACAATGCCCCCTACGGCGAGTACGGTGGATGGCACAAGGCGGCCAAGGTCGACAGGTACGGCTGGGGATGGGCTTTTCCCTGTTTTATATGTATGGCTGGATGGAGGCACATTTTAAGGGGCTCTTTGCATTGTGGTGGTCACAGGTTTCAGCCTGCATGAAATGTGAGCCACATTTCCTTCGTTACTGTCACTGTTGTCCGCCAGTCCTCATGCCTTTTCTTGCTGATGTGCATTGTTTGCACATGGATAACCCTGTGCTGGCTTTAAATCTCGATGCTTCTTCTCATTGGGATCTCATTGCTTCTGTCATTTACCTGGGGTGAAGGAAATTACACGTTATTAAACATGTCATGTTGTTATCCTTGCATGCATACAGCAGCAGCAAATATCAGTCACCAGCGCCACCTCGTAGTATGGTGCAAAAGTTCAGACATGCCATGAAAAGAAAGCACTCGTGCGCGCAATTCGTGCACACGACAACTGCATGCCTTCAGAACTGCATGGTTGCCATCCATGACTGCATCAACAGCGACCACGGTTTCGACCACAGCACTTGTTGCGAATGGTAGTATCATTATGACTTGGTGCACACGTTGACCAGATGCCTTTAGCGCTGCGTGGTAGCCGTCCGTGATCGCGTCAATACTGGCCACGGTTTCATCTGCAATGATTATGGTAACAGTAGTTTCGTTTTGACTCGGGTGCAATGGCTATGTGTGCGATGTCACAAACGCGGCAAAAGCTGTCGAGCATGAACAGTGCTGGCTACATAGCGATGGATGGACAATCTGTTGGCGAGCAACATCCTGGCGAAAAAATATTGGGATGTGTGTGCGGTAGTGAAAAATGTGTCTCGAATGAAGCCATGCTTGTGGCCGCGCTGTAAAGGAAGTCAACACGGCGAAAGCTGTTGAGCATGAACAGTGCCGGCTACATAGCAATGGATGGACGATCTGTTGGCGAGCAGCTTCCTGGCGAAAAAATAATTGGTATGGGTGTGGGGTAGTGAGAAATGTGTCTCGAATGAAGCCAGTGCTTGTGGCCGCGCTGTAAAGGAAGTCAACACGGCGAAAGCTGTTGAGCATGAACAGTGCCTGGCTACATAGCAATGGATGGACGATCTGTTGGCGAGCAGCTTTCTGGCGAAAAAATAATTGGTATGGGTGTGGGGTAGTGAGAAACGTGTCTCGCATGAAGACATGCTTGTGGCCGCGCTGTAAAGGAAGTCAACACGGTGAAAGCTGTTGAGCATGAACAGTGCTGGCTACATAGTGAAGAATGGACGATCTGTTGGCGAGCAGCATCCTGGTGAAAAAATAATTGGGATGTGTGTGCGGTAGTGAAAAATGTGTCTCGAATGAAGACGTGCTTGTGGCCGCGCTGTAAAGGAAGTCAACACGTCGAAAGCTGTTGAGCATGAACAGTGCTGGCTACATAGTGAAGAATGGACGATCTGTTGGGAAGCAGCATCCTGGTGAAAAAATAATTGGGATGTGTGTGCGGTAGTGAAAAATGTGTCTCGAATGAAGACGTGCTTGTGGCCGCGCTGTAAAGGAAGTCAACACGGCGAAAGCTGTTGAGCATGAACAGTGCTGGCTACATAGCTGAAGAATGGACGATCTGTTGGCGAGCAGCATTCCTGGTGAAAAAATAATTGGGATGTGTGTGCGGTAGTGAAAAATGTGTCTCGAATGAAGACGTGCTTGTGGCCGCGCTGTAAAGGAAGTCAACACGTCGAAAGCTGTTGAGCATGAACAGTGCTGGCTACATAGTGAAGAATGGACGATCTGTTGGCGAGCAGCATCCTGGTGAAAAAATAATTGGGATGTGTGTGCGGTAGTGAAAAATGTGTCTCGAATGAAGACGTGCTTGTGGCCGCGCTGTAAAGGAAGTCAACACGTCGAAAGCTGTTGAGCATGAACAGTGCTGGCTACATAGTGAAGAATGGACGATCTGTTGGCGAGCAGCATCCTGGTGAAAAAATAATTGGGATGTGTGTGCGGTAGTGAAAAATGTGTCTCGAATGAAGACGTGCTTGTGGCCGCGCTGTAAAGGAAGTCAACACGTCGAAAGCTGTTGAGCATGAACAGTGCTGGCTACATAGTGAAGAATGGACGATCTGTTGGCGAGCAGCATCCTGGTGAAAAAATAATTGGGATGTGTGTGCGGTAGTGAAAAATGTGTCTCGAATGAAGACGTGCTTGTGGCCGCGCTGTAAAGGAAGTCAACACGTCGAAAGCTGTTGAGCATGAACAGTGCTGGCTACATAGTGAAGAATGGACGATCTGTTGGCGAGCAGCATCCTGGTGAAAAAATAATTGGGATGTGTGTGCGGTAGTGAAAAATGTGTCTCGAATGAAGACGTGCTTGTGGCCGCGCTGTAAAGGAAGTCAACACGTCGAAAGCTGTTGAGCATGAACAGTGCTGGCTACATAGTGAAGAATGGACGATCTGTTGGCAGAGCAGCATCCTGGTGAAAAAATAATTGGGATGTGTGTGCGGTAGTGAAAAATGTGTCTCGAATGAAGACGTGCTTGTGGCCGCGCTGTAAAGGAAGTCAACACGTCGAAAGCTGTTGAGCATGAACAGTGCTGGCTACATAGTGAAGAATGGACGATCTGTTGGTGAGCAGCATCCTGGTGAAAAAATAATTGGGATGTGTGTGCGGTAGTGAAAAATGTGTCTCGAATGAAGACATGCTTGTGGCCGCGCTGTAAAGGAAGTCAACACGGCGAAAGCTGTTGAGCATGAACAGTGCCGGCTACATAGCAATGGATGGACGATCTGTTGGCGAGCAGCTTTCTGGTGAAAAAATAATTGGGATGTGTGTGCGGTAGTGAAAAATGTGTCTCGAATGAAGACGTGCTTGTGGCCGCGCTGTAAAGGAAGTCAACACGGCGAAAGCTGTTGAGCATGAACAGTGCTGGCTACATAGTGAAGAATGGACGATCTGTTGGTGAGCAGGATCCTGGTGAAAAAATAATTGGGATGTGTGTGCGGTAGTGAAAAATGTGTCTCGAATGAAGACGTGCTTGTGGCCGCGCTGTAAAGGAAGTCAACACGGCGAAAGCTGTTGAGCATGAACAGTGCTGGCTACATAGCGATGGATGGACGATCTGTTGGCGAGCAGCTTTCTGGCGAAAAAATAATTGGTATGGGTGTGGGGTAGTGAGAAATGTGTCTCGAATGAAGACGTGCTTGTGGCCGCGCTGTAAAGGAAGTCAACACGGCGAAAGCTGTTGAGCATGAACAGTGCTGGCTACATAGTGAAGAATGGACGATCTGTTGGCGAGCAGCATCCTGGTGAAAAAATAATTGGGATGTGTGTGCGGTAGTGAAAAATGTGTCTCGAATGAAGACGTGCTTGTGGCCGCGGTGTAAAGGAAGTCAACACGGCGAAAGCTGTTGAGCATGAACGGTGCCGGCTACATAGCGATGGATGGACGATCTGTTGGCGAGCAGCTTTCTGGCAAAAAAAAAAAAAATCACAGCATATCCACGGGGTGAATGATGATGAGTGGGCGAAGCTCCGGAGGGAATCATCGGATCTCCCGCTTAAGGGGACGCTAGCACAAACGCGTTAGAAACGTGCAGTACTCTCTAGTAAGGGGGAGCGGCCACAGCATCTTACGCAGCTATTTACACATGCCGGAACGTGCACCGTGTTTGCCGACGCCATCACATGACTGCTGAGAGAGTATACCCCCCGTATTCATAAACGCTCCTCGACTTGAACCTGACTTGCCAGCGCTTTGGGCAGCGCGTTCGAAACGCGTTGAAGGTAAGGCGGAGAGGCCACAGCGTCTTACACCAGCTTCTTACACGGGCCGTAACGCGCTAGCACAAACGCGTTAGAAACGCTCTAGAAACGCGGCCTTTCATTAATGTTGGGTATTTATTGCCATCGTGGTGCGTGTGTCTATGTCCGCTTCGTGGCGTAGTGGGCTAACGCCGCGCGCTCGGAAGCGAGGGGTCCCTGGTTCGATTCCGCGCTACGGACACAACTTCGGAATTTTTTTTCTCATTTTTCTCAGACTGGTTACACACTACTACTACGACGACGGGGACGGAACGGGTGCCGCTATAAGGAGCTTCGCCCCTAAAAATAATTGGTATGGGTGTGGGGTAGTAAGAAATGTGTCTCGCATGAAGACATGCTTGTGGCCGCGCTGTAAAGGAAGTCAACACGGCGAAAGCTGTTGAGCATGAACGGTGCCGGCTACATAGCGATGGATGGACGATCTGTTGGCGAGCAGCTTTCTGGTGAAAAAATAATTGGTATGGGTGTGGGGTAGTGAGAAATGTGTCTCGCATGAAGACATGCTTGTGGCTGCGCTGTGACGGAAGTCAACACGGCGAAGCAACGTTGTCGGTGCTTTGTCTAGGGATGGGTGAATATTCGGTGTTGTCAAATATTCGATCGAATTATTCTCTATTCGTTATTGACTTCGATTCGAATTCAGGTGTTTGATATTTTTTAATTATTCGGCACTCCCGAATAGGCAGCCGGAGTCACGGACGGCTGGTACAAGAACACATCTCAGAGGCTATACGTTTTTGCTTTAAAGAGCCGGAAATGTGCGACACAAAAGAGCAGAAATGGCGCTAGCGTCTAACCGAAACGAAGCGGCGGAGTCCGCATTGCCATAGTCATCTGCGGAAATTGTACGTGAATGAGAGCAACGATGGAACGCTTTGTGCCAATTTGTGCCTGTATTGCGTTTACCGTCGCGCATAACGTGTGGGCCACGGAATTTCATAGTTGCCATCCATGATCGCGTCGATAACGGCCGCGGTTTTTCCACAGTGGTTGCGGCAAAAAAGTAGTTTCGTTTTGACTCGATACGCATGTAGGTCGCATGCCTAAAAAGCTGCGTAGTCACCATCCATGATCGCATAGATAGCGACCCCGATTTCGTCTGCAGTTGTAGCGAACGATAGTTTCGTTCTGACTCGGTGCGTGCGTCGGCCGCTGCCTTAAGCACTGCAATGTCGCCGTTCATAATCGCGTATATAGCGGCCATGGTTTCCTCTGCAGCAGTTGCGACAAACTGTTGTTTTGGTTTGACTCGGTGCAAAGCTGTCGAGGATGAAGAGCACCGGCTACATCGTGATGGACGTGCGATTGGTTGGCGATCAGCGTACTGCCGAAAAAATAATCTGGATGTGCGCATGGGTAGTGCAAAGCGTGTTGCAAAGGATGGGGTGCGCCCAGTCGCGAGGCCTCGATCGCCGCTGCGAGAGCCAATGAGTCACGAGATGACGCGAATGGCAGCTTCCGCACTTCCGCACTGCTTTTGTGCAAAATAGCAAAAGGATTTTTCATTGGCGCACCGACAGGGGGGGGTTCGGGGGTTGTAACCCCCCCCCCCTGAAGCCGAGTTAACCCCCCTTTTGTTTACCCACTTTTCTTTCTTTGTGCCTTTGAGTACTGCAACTAAGATGTACGACGCGCCATCGTCTGCACACTCGCAAACTTGCGCAAAAAGCGCATTTTTTCGACAATTTCCCATGAAGAAATGGAAATTAGTGCTGTTTAGATGGTATTGGCAAACTGTCAACCCCCCCCCCCCCCCCCACTTGCAGAGATCCTGAGTGTGCTACTGGGATTTTTGCTCAGCCATTCCACTAATAAAAGTGTGTTGACGTAATAAGCATTTGCTTATTGTTTTCTGGATACCCTGATAATTCGGCATGCGTTTAATTCGGACATCTTTTTTTCGGTTCCGGGAAATTCTAATTATCTAGGTTTTACTGTAATATGTGATATATACTATTCGAACTATTCGATTCAAAATTATTCGACCAAATCACTATTCGCTTCGAATTCGCTTCGAACCTCAAATTCACTATTCGCCCATCCCTAGTTTTGTCTCATGACATTTCTTTGTGGGCTGTCTTTCTCAAAATTCCGAGGAATAACTTTGTCAAAAATGTGAGACAAGGTATGAGCAACTTTAGTGATAGAACGGTGTGGCAGTATAACCTGCATATACTGCAGGTTATATAGCAAGGTTTAGGTATATTTAGGCATATACCTAAATATAATTTTTTTCTAACAGACAATGCCGCCGGCGCCAATGCAGACGCCAACATTGGATTTTCTATGACACGGGGTCCTTAACGCTATTGCATTAAGAAGTATAGAGAAAGTAACAAACTTTTACACGTTGCTGCTTTGCACATGCGGCATAGTTTTGCACACGCGGCAAAGTTTGCTGGCCTCCTTGATCACACAGCGGAACCATGTGAGAGCGGTGGATCAGCCTAGATCAGTTGCATATTCGGCACACCATACCTGTTCTCATGACGTGCCATGTTGTGTCTCACGTGCAGCTCAGCCACAATGCATGTGTCGCATCGTGCAAGCTGTTCTGTTGTGCCATGTTGCTGTTTTGCCATTTTTAACAAGTCAAGTGGAAAGCGAAAGCAAAAAGGCCGTCACATTGGAACAGAAGGCAACCATTATAAATGCTATTGCTCGGATGCTAAGAAGTTGCATGTTGCACATACCGAAGGTCTTTTCATAGATTTATTAAAATTTCATTGTACACGCGGCCGTGGAGCAGTTCTGCGGGCCACAAAGCTGTCTTGTTGTTCCCACGTTTACAGTCGCAGTAAAGGGCAATAATGGACATAATGGAGTAATTTCTAGGGGTGTGTGAATACCAAACAAAGATTTGGAATCTAATATCGAATCGAACCAAGAAAACAAATACCAAATAGCAAATCAATATTGTATATTAAAAATTTAGCGCGAAGCTTTATGCTTCCAAATTTTGTGCAAAAGAACACTGCGCTGCACATGCTAAGGGGCTACTCGCATTGCGTAGCAAGAATGTTGCTAGCTATCGGTAACTTAGGTACCTAGGAATCGAGGTGTATAGTATGGTCTACTCTTATTAATTAAAGGAAACATAAATTAGTAAGCCAGCACTGATAACAGCTAAGCGTGTGTACGAAGGTCTGGCAAATATTTTTGATCAATAGAATGTCTGTTTAATAGAATCGAGTGCTTTTTTCCCTCTGAAGCTGAAGAAATAGATTGCTTTCAGTTTTGTTCCAGGAAACAGAAGGGTCTTTTCGTCTTTGTGGCATTATGGCAAGTCGTTTCTGTGGGTTATCGTCAGCTCCGTAAGGCCAACCTGGGCAACAGACAAAAGCGGGGACTGCTCATCATGCGACTCGGCACTGCTCTGCACTGTCATTGGCGCCGCACAGGCTGAATGCAGTCGGTGCTGGCAATAAAGAGCAGGTGCCTTTTCACTTTTCAATTGCGGCGTCGTTTGCTGCCTGTCGCGCGCGCTCAAATTGGGAGGCCCACCGCAAGTTTGCGCAAAGCGACACACGCTCTTCCTTCCTTGCATCCATCTGCTGTCCCGTGTAAATGGGTCTGCAGTCAGGGGTCAGTGCACTATCCACATGACATTTTCGAGCCTGCCATGTAAATCTGAAGCTAGTCTTGTAACGTGTCACTCGAAGCTACGAAATGAGACCGATGTGCGCCACGAATGGCATTTGGAACGAGGGACCCCCATATGGGGGGGGGATCTTTCGCAAAGATGGCGGCCGTGAACAACGGTCACCCCGTACTCTGGTTTTTGTTGGTGAGCCTGGTATGTTGGCTATCTGAGTGTCGTACTACCGCTGCTAATAAGACATGCATTGATTCGGTATGAAAACTCAACTTTAGTCACCGACACCCTACAATGTAGCTCCGATTAGTCCTGACGTGCTGTAAAATGTGGCTGTGATAAAAATTTGCCAAAATTTCTGCAACGGTCTGCAAGCCATAGCGGATAGCTTGTTACTACAGTAAAAGCTCGATGATACGATCACGGCTAATACGAATTTCCGGATGATACGAATTTTTCTGTGGTCCCGGTCGAGCCCCATTACTTTGCAACGTGCTAGAGAACGGTTGTTACGAATCGATTTTCGGCCTGCGTCGGTTGATACGAATAAACGCCGCCCCACTGACGACCGCGAAAGAGAACAGCGCGCAGTCACGCGCTTTCTCCCGTTATCTTTTGGTGCGGAGGCGCGGACGCGGCGCCGGACAGCGCGGACTCCGCGACTGGCCGCGAAGAGTTTGAAGCGGTGGCGCTTTTGTACTTTTCCTCCTTTTCGGCGGCCGCCCATCGGACGGAGTGGCTGCTGTGCTTCGGGCCGCGTTCTTTGTGTTTGCGCCATTTTACCTAGTAGCAGCGAGCTATGTCTACCGAGATAGGATTGTTTACCGAGATAGGACATTAGAGACTTTTTCTTCAAGAAATAAATGCTTTTTACGTACATGTGCCTGAGTGAGTTCACCTCTGACTCTTTAATTTAGCTACAGTCGAATCTCGTTAATTCGAACACGCTTATTTCGAACATACCGCGCACCGACAATGCTCTCAGCAGCGCGCCAAATCACGCGGCGGCGCCTCCGACCGGCATTGCTCCGACACCGCCATAGAGCAAAAGCTCAGGAGAGACCCCTCAATGCCGCGCGCGAAGGAACGGGGGAAAAAAAATAAAAAAGAACCCGCGGCGGAAATTTCACCCTCTCTCAAATTGCAAGGTCGCCGTTTCTGCATCGCGCCGGAACAAGCGTGTACGTGCCGACTAGAGTGTTCTAGACAACCGTATTCTAGCACACACTAGTGCCGACGTCTCAGCCGCGCGGATAAAATGGCAGTGAACCCTTCTCCTCTATTTTCTAGTCACATGTTGACCTCGCATGCTGCGGCAGCAGCGCAGAGGGAAGCAGCGGCGGAGGCGCAGTCGGGCCAACGAAACTGCTCACGCCCGCAAACGCTCGCTTCCCGATAACGGCAGAAAACGAAACTTCAGGGAGCGGCTAAAATAAGCTGGCGCCAGCGCGGCGGCGGGCGCGCACGGAGTCGAAGTTGAGAGAGCTACGAGGGAGTTGAGAGGGAGGGCGAGGGGAGCCACCGAAGCGGCGGAGTTGACGCGGCCAAATCAGCTTCCATGCCGCCCTCCTCCCTCACCTTCGACGGTCTCCGCGCGCACCCGTGTGCCGGCGCCGCCCGCTCCCTGAAGCTTCGTTTTCTGCCGTTATCGGGAAGCGACCGTTAGCCGGCGTGGGCAGTTTCGTGGCCCGCGCTTGCTTTGCGCTTGCGTGCCGCGATATTTCACGACTCGCACCGTTTGTGCATTGTGCTATGGTGCACGAATACTTCAAAAATACGTCCTTTTAATTCGAACAAATTTTCGGGCCCCTTCGAGTTCGAATTATCGAGATTCGACTGTAGTTTTAATTGTGTTTTGATAATACGAATTTCGGCTAATACGAATATTTTTCGTGACCCCGTGAGATTCGTATCATCGAGCTTTCACTGTATTGTGTTTCTGCGTGTGGCTCATCAGGGATCGGTCACGAGATCACACGTAAGGCTGAGGGTAAGATTGACTACCATTGAAACGGCATTCGGGTCTGTGGGCGACCAGCCAGCAACTACCACAAGCACGCTTACCAAATTCATCTGTCTGCTTTAAGCAAACAGGGCAGAAAGCTCCGAACTGTGCAAATTTGCATGTGCGAACACTGAACATGCGTGTATCCGATACGATCTGCATGCAATTCAGTGGCTAATCGGTCTTATGTTTGTACATGCTTTCGTGCTTTCCGTATGCGCTGCTTTTGTTGTTCCCTCTGTCCACATCATGTTAATCGTTTCGATTGGTGCCGTCGGTTTGATTGACCCAATTGAACCTTGTACTGTAATAGATTGTGCGCTGTGGGAATGCTGCACACATCAGTGCCCTCACCATGGCCGAATCTCTCACTGAATATTGGAAGGTTGGATAGTAAATATTCGATTCACGAATTGGAATTTTTTAATGTTAACTGTTGCATTCGAAATCGAATATTCGGGTGTTCGTACACCACTCGTAATTCCGGCTCCCCATTCGAATTCATTATGACGAGGTTTGGAGTGTATTTGCAAATCTATTTGTGAAGACTTTCACTGTACCTATGGGGCTCGGCAGCCGCAGCTTCTGCGGTAACCTAATTTGATTCAGAAATCAAACAGTCCTAAATGGTGGATGTGATCCACCAGATGTGATCCACTAGATCAATTCCTTCAATCCCGTCAAGGTGATCAATTTAAAGCAAGTTGACATGATTGACTTTGATTACAAGGGGCTTTATTTTGAACTGGTTTGAATGAACTCATTATTTGTGTCATATTCGTTGCGAAGCCAGAGAGCACTATTCACACATGCCTAGTCATGTTGTACCACACTAAAATCCTTTTTGTTTTTGTGTCTTTGATGATTTGACATTTTGTTTGTTGAGGAAGTACCCTTTCAGATTGAAATTAATATGGGTCCGCTTTATTCTGGAAAGAACATAGCAGTAATAGTAGCATTCTAGTCAAACTTTTTCGTGTGTCGCAGTTCTCTCTTTTGCCCTGGCAAAGTGTGAACGTGTCTTGTCTCTTGTATGCAGCCCGACGGTGGCTACCACACTGAAGAACCTGGGCGCCCTCTATCGACGACAGGGAAAGTACGAGGCAGCTGAGACACTGGAGGACTGTGCCCTTAGGGCGCGCAAGGAGGTGGGCTATGTTTGTTCGTTAAAACGTACAGCTGCAGACACGTTTTGCAGGTGTTTTAGAATGTTTTGCTTGCTTTGGGCTGCCCTACTCTGAGTTGTTTCAATCAGGTGATGTGTATTGCATATAAATGGTGCCCTGTTGGAGTAACAAAATGGAGTGCAAGCAAGGAAAATCTTGAGATTCGCGTTACAATTGTGTAATTACGGTAGTTTGCTGCTGCGGGCTAGGTAACTGGAGGCCACTGGGACAGGAGTGTTCCTGCAGTAGACCTCTATAGGATGATGATAATAGTGTGCACTGTTGTTTGTAACTGAACTGATGCACCAATTCCTTGCTGCTTCAGTCATTTGGTGTGTGTTTCTTTGGACACCAATATTAGGGTAGGAGCAGTGGTGGCCAGTGTGTCTGAGCGTAACGAAAATGAAAAAAAAAAGCAGTATTTTTTAGCTGAACGAAAACGTAATCGAAACGTCATTTATTATTTTGTTCCAGAGTGAAACCGAAATATTTTTGATCGGTTTTCGGTTCAGGGGGAAAGAAGGCAATCCGCGACAACCGACGTCAGGCAACGTCAGAATTAGTGCGTATCTCAGGAGTCCGCATAAGCGTGTATGTCAGGCACCAATAGTGCGAGTGATAGCCGGTCAAGCGCTCCACTTATCTAAGCCTGCCACTGCATAGCAAAACCTAGGGCTTCGGTGCTGAAGAGCTCATCGTTTCGTTTTCTACGGGTGCAATGCTTTGTTACCGAAGCCTTATCGTTCGTTTATGTTTGTTTAAGTTTGTTTTATCAGAACAGTGGTCTCCCATTTCGGTGAGTACGCTCGACGACGTGTTGCTTCCGACATCATGCTCAGTGCCTTGATTTATTTGAGGACATGTACAGTAAAATATCGGTGATACTCATGCCTGATATGAACTTCGGGATGGTACAAATTTGTGAAAAAGTCCCAGCCCACGTCCATTAGCTTACAATGTGCTAAATTTCTAATGTTGCAAACCGCTTTTTGCGCGGTAGCGGATGATACGAACAGTTGAGCGGGCGCCAGCCAGGTAGCACCAGGCACTGGCTGGTGTCTGGCTGGCAGAGTGGCTGTGCCAATGCGGTGTTTGCATTCCTGTTGCCAGGGCAACCTACGGCGCTCCACATGACCCCCCCCCCCCCCCCCAAATAAAAAAAAATTTTTCATTTTGCATGATCAGGCAACTTGTTAGCTGGTTTCAAACACTTGTTACTTTTTCAAAAGCCAGCAATCACACATGGTCTAGTCTTGCCGGATCAGCAAGATGGCTGGCATTCACTTTCATGGGTAGCCTTATATCTGTATTCCACACCTTTCGTCACTTCCGGCGGCCGAGGACAATTCGAAACTATTGTACCTTTGCACCCGTCAGATCACACGATACAAAGTAGTTTTGCCGCCGCCAGGAAAAGTAAACAGATTCTCTTATCTTCTACAAATCATGTCCTAATCACCATCAGGTGGCAGCTAGGATGCAGTAGTGACAGAAACTCGAGATAACCAGGCAGATCTTCAAATGCCGGCCTCGGAACGCGTGAATTGTGCAAGCGCGTATGCTTATAACTAATAGACGAGATAATGAAGATATTTTCATGTCGGCATGACTTTGTTATAGTGAAGTTTGACTGTACGAGGTGTAATGAATGTTACCCTGTATTTATACTACAGTCGAACCTTGTTCCTCCATTATAGGAAAAAACGCGAGAAGTAACGTACTAACTGGTAAAACGTATGATCCAAAGTCAATAAATAGTTTGGTAGAGTCAGCTGTAGTTGGACATCTACGTAATGCGAAGCATTGCGCGAATCGTGCATGGCACGAATCGTTGCGCCATGAGATGACCACGCGTGTCAAGCTGGATGGGCCCCAGCGGCCCAAAACGTGTGTTCTCGTTCTTGTGGCTTTGGCAAGCTTTACGTTTGCGCTCCTCGAAATTGGCCTGTCTGCAGCTTCTTCAGGGGGGGCATTTTGGCAGGAAGGTTTAAAAGAGGCATCGTTGTGATACGAGACACTGACAAACTTTCGGTCGTTGGGCCTGATTAACCCGAGACGCACTTTGTTGTTTTCCTATTGTGGGCTAACGGAAACCAAAGTGAAATCAAACTGATTGCCGGAATACGCTGCTGCCAGAGCGAAACACAATGCTCACTTCGCCCCATCTGCAACAGGGAATGGCGACGTGCTTGGGTTATCGCCTATTAAAAGCATGCAGTGCGCTTCCAACGGCATTCTTATCGCAGTAGGTTTAGCGGTGACAGCTGTGAATGCAGCATGCGACAACTGGTGAGGAGATTTGATATACCGGAAGAGAAAACTGAGTGTATGCCAGGTGACACCGGTGGGCACCTATTTATCTTAATCGCGATCGCTAGAGGCCGGATCTTTAGGCAGTAAAAAAGAGCGTTTTAGGCGCCAAAAATAGGCAGGAAAAACAACGTTTGAGGCCTCCCAACGTCGTAAATATAGGCACAATAAATTTTTACATAAATGAGTATAATTTCAAACGAAAACGTGCGCGACCGGTATCTGTGACACGAAAACAAGAAATAATATTGTTTATGATGGCACAAATGCACCAACAGTTGAACATAGCCGTGCAATTCCCCCATAAAACTGCTGGACTAATGGCGATCAATTGGCTTAATTCAACAAGCACACTGCTCATATTCATGTTCAATGGCCACTGTACTCGAGCGTCTCATTTAGTAAAACAGGCATGAAAAAGAATGCTTAAAAGCTGGGACTACTGGTTAAAAAAAAGCGCTACTTTATGTCTGCCTTACGAAATTATAAATGCAAGATAGACTACAATTTATTAAGACATTAACATGTTCTTACAGTAGGACTCTTAGGTACAACTCTGGCAATTTTCTATACACATTTTTTTTTTATATACCCATTTCGGTGAGTACGCTCGATGACGTGTTGCTTCCGACATCATGCTCAGTGCCTTGATTTATTTGAGGACATGTACAGTAAAATATTGGTGATACTCACGCCTGATATGAACTTCGGGATGGTACAAATTTGTGAAAAAGTCCCAGCCCACGTCCATTAGCTTACAATGTGCTAAATTTCTAATGTTGCAAACCGCTTTTTGCGCGGTAGCGGATGATACGAACAGTTGAGCGGGCGCCAGCCAGGTAGCGAATCGTGCATGGCACAAATCGTTGCGCCATGAGATGACCACGCGTGTCAAGCTGGATGGGCCCCAGCGGCCCAAAACGTGTGTTGTCGTTCTTGTGGCTTTGGCAAGCTTTACGTTTGCGCTCCGATTTGTACACACAACACGCCCCAACACTGCCAAATACACTTGCGCTCATTGAAGTGCACATGTTCGAAGAAATCTATTTGGAGAGCACGCGGAACGTAGCCTAAGAATCACTGTGAAGATTGTGGAAACAATAGCAAACTACCACCATCTCCAGATTTTTGGATTCAAAATTGTGCCTCTTGTCACTTGGCATCTTGTACGCTGAGAAGGAACGCTCAATGGCGGTGAATACCTTACAAAGTAAATTACAAACAAAACAATGCGCATCACATTTTTCTTTCTTCGTTTGCTCTTCACTCTCCTTTACCTTGACGGCCCTCCGCGGTTTCGCATTCGCCAACCGCTCGCGCCATGTCAGCGCGGCGGCGTATACTGGCCGGCGCGTCCCATTTCACAGCTGCTAGCGGTTGTTTTCCTCGAGTTGGTTGAACTAGAGGACTAGGTTGAACCCCATAGAGTTCCGAACAATGTTGCCCGGCAACATGAACAACGATCTCTAACTGCACTCGAAAGTGAAGCTTGAGGCTAAATTGTGTTCATACAGGCGCCGATATTTAAAATAGGCATTTATAGGCATTTAGGCACAAACGCCAAAATAGGCATTTATAGGCACTATAAAAACACTATAAAGGCCCTCCTTGACCTCTAATTCATGCTCATATATCAAAGTGGGGTGATATGAATGCAAGGAACAAAAAAGGCATTTGCCTAAAATCCGGTCTCTAGCGATTGCATATGCCTAGCGCATGGCCGGAAGACATATCACACGACTGCAGTTTGGCGATGTACTGAACGTTGGTGCCGAAAGATTGTGCTTTCCGAGAACGTATGAACCGGTAAAAAAGAAGCATGACTGTATTGAGTCATTTTTCTGTTCTCTATCGCAAATGTTGGCGCCGAGAAATCATGCCAGTTGTCCTACACTTGATGCTCCAACTTTGCTAAGGAAAGGGGATGGCAGCACTGCTGTTGTTGAAGGGATCACTGCACTTACCATATTTACCCGAATGTAACATGAACGCGATTGTAAGGCGAGGGTCTACTTTCCAGTCACGCGAAATAAAAAAAAAATCTAATTGCGAATGCAATGCGAGATGAACGGAAGAAGAAATGGTACCTTAATTCAAGAAATCACGGTTCTGAAACAAGTTCTCTTCACTTATCGTCGTCGTCTGAGGTGGAGACAGCTTTCCTTGGGTGGTATTCTTGGGCATTCCTTTTTTGGAGATAGTTTCACTTTCACAAAATTTTGAGTGACTTCGCACCGAAAGCGTCCCCGATGTGTTTTTGGCACTGTGCCAAGCTCGTTATCAGTGCCAAGAGCACTATCGGCCGTATACTTCGAGGGGTTCGGTATTGGGACGAGCTGAGTCTCGCAAAAGCGGAACTATCTCCATAAGTGATCACACGAGATTACATCATGAGCTTGTTTGAGATTAAGTGCTTCTTAAGAGGCCACACAACCATTTCATTCGGGTATGGTACCAGTCCACTACGAGGCCCCCGGAGCCTTTCCGACCGGCCTTGCATTTAACAAGGGCCTCCCGCTGGTCCCGCCATCTGTGAATCGTTGACGCCCAGCGACGGCAGAGCTTCCCTCCTCCTCAGCCATCAGAATTGCTTGTCCCTCGAAGCGGGCGTCATATTGAATGCGCCACATCGCCATAATATCACCAAGAAGCGGAGCCGAAGCACGAAAGACGACATGGTACTGCAGCACCATAACCGTAACACCAGTCACAAGTACAGCGAAAATGGTGTCCATTCCAACCAAAAAACAAGTTTTGACTTTGGGTGACTTTTCTATGGATTGGATCAAGCCATAAAGGTACAGGTTGCTAACGTTACGCTAAAAACCACGTAATTTAGGATATTTGTTCAAAAATTGATAATTTTGCCGTTATTTGAATGTAACGCGAGGGTCGAGTTCGCGCAACGAAAATCATGCAAAAAACTCGTGTTACAATTGAGTAAATACGGTAACTCTACTGCTATTCCCAAGTGAAAGTACTTGTGATTAGGCACTCTTGGCGTCTACTGGAATGCTCTTGAGTGACGGTGTGTTTCTTAAGCAACCCCTTGTACAATTCACAAAGGGGCACTATTGAGCTGCTGCTTTGTTGTTCAGTTGAGCAGTGGTGCTGTGGTCCACTCGGTGAAGTCAAGCAAGTGTGTCGAGTCAAGGCTTGTTTTCCAACATGGAGGTCACACTCAGCCCAGTTAGCGAATAGCCTTCAGTATGACCAGAGATACTTATCGTGTCTTCTTTCTCAGGCCCTGGACCAGCGGCATGGTCGGTCAATGCCCTACCTGGACTTCTCGACGCACAAGGACAAGAGGCAGAGTGGCAGCGGCAAGTCGGGGTCGCGGAGGGGTTCGCGCGAGTCTCTCGATAGCGTCAACTATGATGGCCAGCCGCAGGACGAGGTGAGAATGGCCGCACGCCGCCGCTCTTCTTCGCGTGGCATCACTGACCAGTAGCCGTGTTGGCTCTTCAGTGGGCCTCTTTATTCTTGTCGCTGCGGTTGTGAATACCGCTTCTTGCCACCCGGTACGCTTCATTGTGATCCGACAGGTTAATCTTAATGGATTTAGAAGGCAGTAGCATGGGATGGAACTGGATAACATTGTCTATGGTTGTTTTAATGTATATATAATATATATATGGGGTATTCTTGGTTGCTGACTTCAATAGCAAAAAGCGGTACATACAGGGCAAAGGGTTAGTAATCTGCTTGCTATTACTATATTTCCTCCCACTTTCTCAGGATCAAGTCATTTTTAATGCCAAATTCAGCAAGGCATTCCATCGGGAGTAGAGCACTTGTATTGTCACAGGGCAAATGCGGCTGTCCTGAAGAGCGTTATTCCTTGTCAATCTTAATGCCTGCACTTGCAAAAGTCCCCAAGTGTTAGTAAATTGTTGAAGTGTCATTCCTTAGGATGACATCCTCGTCTATTTTACGGTCAAGTGCATTAGCGACTATTACATTATCACTGTGCTTTAGTGAACACAGAGAGAATTTTCCAAGGCCTCCCAGCACAGGTCCAAATGACCGGACCCTGTGTTGGCATTAAAAGGGGGCAGCGCTTTGTTCCTTGCCCAAGACTAGGCACTGACTGCCGAGCCCCTGTGTTTCTCCCTCTAGCGGCGGCGAGCGGCAGTTTGCATGTGGGGCACCTCGACGCGCCGTGTGTGGCCTCGCCGGCGTTCCAAGCTCTGGCCCCGGTGGCAGAGCCCTTCGGGACTCTTCTCCTACTGAGCACTTCCTCTTCTGTCTAGCGCAGAAAACACTTTTTGTCACCTCGTCCACGCAGTAGGCCGCGTTGAGTTCACTGAACACCAGAACTCCAGGAACACTCGCCATGGTGCTTTGCAGGGCTCTTAGCTGTGGGGATCACAATCCTAGAAGCTAACTTGCACTGGCTGCTTTATTCGCACTCTACTGCTCTAACAATTGAGATCAAGGAGGGCTTCTAAGAGCGCGGAAGGTGGTCTTGCGAAATACCCTTTGTAATGTTAAGGAACATGCGACATGGTTAGAGGAACAGATGACAAATGCTGCTGTCTCTTGCTCACTGCTCACTGTCGTTTGTTCCTCACTGTTTACCGTCATCGACTCCTGTTTTGTGCTATAACATTCAAGATAGAATGCGTGCCTTGAAGTACTCAATGTCAGAGGAGTGTTCTTATATGGCAATTCGGCCAAAAGCTACAGCAGACAGCACCATATAGGTTGAAATGGTCATATGTTGGTTGCCGTTAGCAACACGGCTGCAGTTTTTTGGGTTTGGCGAGTCTCGTTGTGATTACTAGCAGACTGCATTGTATACACCTACATTCATGTATTGGCATGAATGTAAGTGTCGGCAAGCTCATGTTGAGCCCATGCTTACGTGCTGCAATCCTTGAGCTTTAACTGTGGCTGCGCAGAAGGGCATAGCTGAGATTACTCGCCTGAATTGCACAACAGAATGGATGCAAGAGCATGGCTGACATTGCACCGCTGATGTGAGGATATCATCGACATGGCAATGAACAGTATCTTTCATTGCCGACTCAAATTCAACGAAATTTTTTTTTCCTCATTCAAATTTGGTTTTTCCAATTGCCCGATAATTTGGAAAATTTTGCAACCCCTTTCGTATAAGAAATATCCATCGGCTACTGTACTTGTTTGCGTAGAAGAGTGAGTTTCGATATAACAAAGCAAATTGTCGATGCTACCAACTTGGTTACAACTGTAGTTATTATAGCATGTACAACTGTAGAATGAAGTCATATTTGACTTTAAAATGCCTTCATTACATCTGATATTCATTATATGTGTATATTTGTTACATGCTGATATCAGCAAGAAACACATTTTATTTATTTAGTTGTATATCAAATAATTTGTTGTATTGAGGTGCAATTGTACTCAAACTTTTTGAAGTAAAGTTCTGTACAGGGGTGGCAGTGGCGTTCGGTTTGGGCCAAGTTTGGACGCAATACTTGTCTGTTCTGCCGATAATTAAAAGTATGCATCATGTGCGATGATGCTAGATGACAAGTGTAGATATTCTCGCCTACAGAATGGTGGAATATTCTGCCAATGTTATGGCAAAACATGGCATTCTTCGTTGTAACGGTGACAGGTTACTGCTGTTCTCATGGGAAATATTTCAGTATCGCATTGGTGGCAGACGATAAGTACGCGTAATTATTGCAGATGAAAGTGATAAGTACCTCATGCAAAAGCAGTACCAAACGAGAATACACCACTCTGTATGAAATTTGATCAGGAGCAAGCTTGTGTCCTTGCCAGACAGGCCATTTGTACCTGATTCCATTATTTATACAACATTCTGTGCGTCGTGGGCAGCTCTCAGTGCAAGTTGGCAAATTAGCTCTCATCTCTGAAAGGGAACAAGTTGCAATATGATGGCAAGCTTGCAGAAGTACACAGTTCATTGGTGTTCAGTGATCCCAGCCACACTTACATGCAAAGCACGTCTTTGGGGCATAGTGTTTAACCAAGCATTATGGGGAAGTTTCAACTTAAACCATGATACATAACTGTGATAAATAGGTCCAAAGTTCCTACGGCAGCTATCTCATGTCACAAGTTTCGTCAAGAGCTTTTTTTTTTTTATGTCATCTTTGTGGGGCCAGTTGAGGGAGTTACACGTGTCTGAAAACAGATTCGCTTATGCTTTGTACAAGTCTGTGATCAAGTTTGTGTAATCTTAGCTGTTTTTACTTATTCTCTTAATTTTAACAAGAGACGAGAAAGTGCCAAGACTTATGAAAGTTACACGTCAGATGTAACGCATACATGCATGCCTTCTTTTTTACTAGTACTGCCAAGTTATTTGCTTTTACTCATCTTACCTATTACATCTATCTTTTATCTTTTGCTCATCTATTAATTGCTTAACCTTTTAATGAGGCTCATGGGAAATGTTTAAATGTTCAAATGGTAGCATGTGGCACATTGTATGCAAGGAATTCCTTTGTGTGCTCTTGTATATTTGCTGTCTTGCACATTGGTGCCGAGTTAAATTTGTGTGGCAATACACAACTTTCTTTTCATCTCTTCATGGTCAGGGGTCTTTAATCTGTTTACATCTATTTCTTCTTTTTTGCATTTAAATCATACTTTTCTTTATCCTAATTCAATTTGTATATTGTTATTGCAAGGCAGTTAGGCTGCTTGCATCTTCATTGCTAGGGATTTTGCAAGGTTGCCAGGGTGTCTGTGTATCTTTTTTCTTTTGCTGTATAAGTTATTCTCAAATCATCGTTATATTTTAACTCTGTTGTTCTGTTGTTTCCTTGCCTAGGCATTTACTTATGCAATACTCTGTGCCACCGAGTGCCTTCAGCAATTGAGGTTATGTTTTGGTACATTTTTTTAGTGGTCCCAATAAAATGTTTTCCCATTGCTAATATTTCTCACTTTATCTGGCTACATCTTTCGCCACCCACACGCGAGTTTGCTCTTAGATGCACCAGTACGATGCAGCAGCGCAGTGCGCGCAGGAGAAGCACACCTTTCTTTCTCTCTTTCTTTTATTTTTTCTGCATCACATTCTTTCACTTCATTTGCAGCCACTACAATACATTGGGTTGACAAGGGAGTCTGGCACAGGCAGCTCTTGCACCTAAACCAATGGCACGCTTGGCCTCAAATTTTGCAACAGCGGTAGTAATTTGTGGGTAGTCAGCATTATGTTTGGATGCAGTGCTTGCCTGTTTAATCCGGAATAAATCGCAAGTACTTGATGGCCTGAGGTGATGCCATACATAACCGGGAGAAGGGTGAGAGTTTTGTTAACTTTTCCTGGACTGAAATAAAATGCAGGAAAAAACTGGCCATAATATGGTGTCAGTTAAACACATACAGTAGACTCCGCTTAAACAGAACTCAAAGGGACAGAAAAATGTGTTCCATTTATCCGAATTCTTATTTAGGCAACGGACGCAAAAATCGCCAACGGTCATGTTAGAAAAGCGTCCGAGTATTTTTATATTGCTGTGATGCAAAGAAGAAAAAAAGTCTTTACTGCGTTCTGATTCTAATATTGTAGCTTCTTCTGTGGAAGATTGCGTTCGTGTGAGAACGAATTCTCAATTCTGCTTTGCCACCCTCGCGTTCCGAATAGCACTGCAGACAACTGCATCTCTTGCACTCTGGCCTGAAACAGTAACGCGCAGTGGAAAAGTAATACCTACGTCTTCGTAAATAGAGTCATAGTCTTTGCCACGAACTTCGGTGATAATATTTTGAACTCTCTCCTGAGAGCCAGGTAACGAAGGCACCATCTCAAGTCTCTTGTTCCATGCAGTGTAAACGAAGCAATAGTGGCAGCCTGATTGCAAGATCTTAACACGTACTCCGTATTGCTCTCTTCTTTCTCGGGGGATCATTTCTTGCCTAGTGAATTCTTCGTGATGAAAAGACCACTGCAACTTCTGCATCTTTAATTTGCATTAACTTGCCCAGAACTGCCAGGTGGATTGGATTTTCTTCACAATTTATAGCTGCATCATTAGACGTGTTTGTCAGAATTCTGTTCCATACGGCGATGAGGTAGATGGTAGTCTCGGTTAAGTTTCGTTTAACCGGAGTTCACAAAAAAAGATACGTTGCATAACCCACGTTTGTTAGCATTGTGCCTATGGGTGGCATACCAAAGTGGATACCACTGTTTCATTTATTTAGCGTTTCCATTTAGGCGAGTTTCTTTATTTAAAGTCCACTGTACGTTCATTCAGTTTCATGTGGGCATTGTGTACCAGTGGTAGCAGACGATGCTTCGCTTGTGTTGCAATCTGGGCAGTCACCACAGCCTCTGAGAGAATGGAGGAAACACTGTAGCAGACAACATGCACAGTTGCAATGGAGACGAGCAGTGCCATCTCTCGTGGGAAGGCAAAATTGCTAGTTACGGTTGAGACAGGGCTGCTTTGCCTCTCGGATGACAGGTCAAAACACTGTTCCTACCGCTGAGAATACCCACATTTTTGTGCTTCCGATTCATTTCGGACAAAACAAGCAAGTGCTGCACTGCATCTGAACATGGTACTTAACAGAGTACTGGGTGTAATGCACGTCTGTGTGAAATTTTGGCTAATCGAAGCCAGCATTTCAACCAGAAGGGTCATTCACACCGGGCTCCCTTATCAACGCAGCCTAAAGTACCAGCTGACTGTGGGCGATGTGTAGTATATCATATAAATAGATCAAACATCAAACTGGATTACTCAATCCTATGTTCACAAATGTTTCTCAACCCCTTCTCAACTCTGCCAAGTTTGGAATGGTGCAGGCGTCTGGAATGGCAGATGGCACGCATGTATACTAGTATGATCATAGCATGCTTTGAAACAAATTAAATGAGGTTAAAAAACAGGCTTCTTAGCACAGTGCAAGCTGCTTCCTTAGACGGATACGATGCTCCAACGCTCGCATTATGTTCATGCAAGTGTGTATACTGCTGCAGAATGCAGCTGTTTCATTTGATATGCTTCGTGGTTTAGTGGGCATGATGCAGAGCAAGCCTCGTCGTTAAGCTTTTGCTAGTATTGGTACTGGGAACACTCATCACCTTTGCACACTGAAATATTGCAAGCACACTGTCTGCACATGTCAGGGATCAATTTCACTGGGAAAGTTGCTCACTTTCTCTGTTGGCAAATTTTGATGGGAGATCCGGAGTGCTTCTGGAGAATGTTTCGCGGTCATTTTGGTGCAAGGCTTTCCCACTGGCAGGTCAACCGCACTGTCGTGTCTTTGGAAGGCTAGATCCCTTCAAGAACCTGCAATTGCCTGTAGAGTGTATTAGATGCTTTGAATCTGCTATAGAAATTTCACTGAAGGCTGCCTAGTGTCATTGCCATTACGTCCCTGTCATGTGGAAAAGCTTAACACCAATCATAGCTGACGGCTGTTAGGCATTGAGTTACTGTTAACGGATTAGTTTTGCCTGAATCCAACAGTCTGTGCAGATTGTCGGATTTAGTGCAAGAGCTTGCACTACAGTAAATATTATGTGCTACTATATATTCACTGCAATGTTCATCTGATTTTCAAACTCCGAAATGCTGTCTATATGCATATTTTAGTGCATGTGGCTGCTTTCACTGGCATTTGAGGTTTGAGTGGCCATTTGTAAAATCCCATAAGTCAGCTCAGTGGCGGTCAGTGCCATTTTGTGCGGCGCTGTGGAAGTACTTGATCAACTAAGTTCACAGAACAGCATTGTAAAAAACTTTCAAAAATACACGCCCTTGGTAGGGGAACTTAAACAAGATAACGCCGTTATCGTTAGCCAGAAATGATGCAGAACCTGGAATGTTCAGAAACAATGCAGCACTTCGGCATGACCTCCAAGATCAGGTGGTGCTTGTACATAGCACTTTATATCTCACAGGTTACGTTCCAGGACTTGCATCATATCCGCTAACCATGTGGTGCCTGCATCTTATGCTTAGGAACTATTTAAAGGCTCTTATTAGGAAACTTGTACATTTACCAGCCCTGCAGCTTTGCCAAGAGTGCTTCAATTGCATACCTGCCGATTTCTCCGGGAGGCCCCCAAATTCTGTGCAATCCTTCCACTTGTACGGACATGGCCATAACTATCCCGGAAATCTGCCCCTACATAACCGTGAAAAAAATAAATGCGTCATGCAGCATTTATGCATCTTAAGTGCCCTTATGCTCTCGGTAGCTGTAGTTGAAGTAAGATTTAAATCTGAGCCATTTGCATGGAGGCAGTGTAGGCCTAACTCAGTTCGCTTCAGATCGAGTCGTGCATTGAGGAGTGCACGAGAGGCAAATGGCTAATCTTATTTGCATAATGTCCGGTTTCGTTAAGTCAGCTTCGCTGATGCGGTGAGGCATATTGGGAGTAGAAACGGGCCACTGTCACGACGTGTAGTATGCGTTCCTTTATTATGTGCGTGTGCACACGCCACTTCTTGTCACATTAAAATTGCCACGGCATCCAATAACTGCACTGGCAGCCATTCAGAGCTGCTTCTGATGATGTTGTGGCAGTTTGAGCTCTTCTTTTGCCCACCTTGCACACCCGTGTATGGGACCGTAACGGGGCCTAGTATGCTTTCATTAATTATGCATGTGGCCCTCTCCAGTCATATGCTGTATGAGCATCGAGACGTCTAATGACTGTACTGGCATCAATTCAGAGCTGTTTCTCACGTTGCTGTTGGCCAGAAAAAAAGAGCAATTTCTTTCTTATGGTGTCGTCCCTCCCCCGTTTTGCCAGATATCCCGAATTTCGAGGTCCCCAAGTTGTGGCAGGTATGCAATTCTATATACTGTATTTTCCAGACTATAGTTCACACTCAGTGTATAGTCCAAAGGAACCAACCGGCATGCACTAGAGAAGCAAAAATTTCATTGTCGACCAGTCTGGGTCAGCAGTATTGTCGAACAGCCTGAGTAGTAGCCAATCTGTAGTAGTTGTAGTCAAAGTAGTCAATCCTGAAACCCGTTCTTCAGCAGCGATGGCATGAGCAACAAGTCTTACTTTCACCTTTGATACCGGGTTCCCCGCTTCGCACTGTTGTTATGCTCACGCTGCAAGCTTTTCTTCAAGCTTTGGCCTTCACTGCTACGCTTTCTTCCACACAGGGATTTCCCTCAGATGCTCTGGGAAGCGGCCCATGTCCGTACACTTTTTTCATTGATGTCAAACTTTTTCGTCACTGTTCAATTGGACTTTAGTTCTTGCACATGCTCAACGACAGTGAGCTTGAATCAGGCTCTACAGAGTCTTTTCGGTGCCATCACAACTGTTCTTGTGTTTTGCACATCTATGAAGCTGTGTAGAAATGTGTGGCACATTTGGCAACAAGGTTTCGCACATGTGCTCACAAGTCTGAGCACTCAAACGCAGCCACTTTACGCATCACAAGCAGTATTCTCTTGCATATCACAAGTTGCATATCACAAGTGCGAGAAAAGTCTTTAGGCGCAGTGTGAACTTGTTTTCTTCGAGTGTGCTTCCCCTCATAAAAAATAAAATCATGTGCAGTCCGCAGTCATACATAGCCTGCACCCTACAAAATTTCAGCTTTTAATTTTGTGTAATCCACGGACTATAGTCTGGAAAATACGGTACTATTCTTTTTTATAGCCAGTTATGCCGGAGTCAGATTTTGTTCTTGTTGGCTTTTAAGACCACTTATTGAAAGGATCAATAAATGAGTCCAAACCAGGCATCGGAGTACACTCTGCCTTATACACATACTTTCCATGTAATAAATAAAAAGTCCGAAATGGAAGGTCTTTGTAGCAATGGCTATCTCAACAAGGAGCCGTTATCAGAGCGATCTCTTGGGTTCAAAGCAGGTTCCTGGTTTAAGAAGTGGTGCTGTCCAAATCAGATTAGCTGACAGGTGCTCAAACAAAGCAGTAGTGTGCTCACTGTGGTGAAAAGAGGCAGTGCACATTCAAGTTAGAGAGTCCACCTGGTCTGTGAATAACATTGCAGAGTGCAATGAGTAACACGAGAACAAGGTGAGAGCAGGAGCTAACGTTTCGACAAGTGGACTTGTCTTCTTCATGGCAAATATAACTGCAGAGTGCAGTTATATCTGCAACTGCTGCTGGATCCGTGACCAGACCACAAAGAGTGTGAACTTTTTTTGCATTTCCTGGTTGAAACTGCGTGAACGTGTGTAGTCTTAGAGTAGCAATAGAGACAAGTGCACCTAAAATGCTGCAGCAGAGACAGACAGCTACTTTCAGAAAGCTAAAGCTGATAGCTAGTCTATCTTCAATAATTACTGCTTCTATTACGCAAAGTCGAAGGACAGCACAAACAAGTGTACTGCTCCCACTGCATGTCTTAGAACTTAATATCTGCAACCAATTGTGCAAACAAATGCAGTTTAACCTTGAGTCAGGCTTGTGAATTCGGAAAGCTGCTGCTTGTGCTCTCTGTAGTGCAGGCAGGCACCGGCCACTTGTGTACATGTGTGGAACCCGTGTATTGTTGCACCTTGACCACCTTTGAGGCTTAACTGTCATTGATGCTATATTCTTGCATCCTCATAAGGTGAAGTGTTCCACTGTGTCATGTTTAGTGGCCTGTCAGCACAACCAGTGCTTTGATTCAGTCCTTTCACCCTGTAGACGAATGGGCTCCCTTGGGGAAACATGGAACTGGTCTGTTTAAATGAGACTTGCCCGTCGTGTGGCTCGGTGAGCTGTGGTGTTCTGCTGCTGAGCGTAAGGTCATGGGTTTGATTCCTTGCCATGGTGGCGGCTTCTAATGAAGGAAGAATGTGAAAATGCTTGTGTACTGAGCTTTGGGTGCAGGGTAAAAAACACAAGTGGTCAGAACTAATACTAACCGCTCCACTACAGAATCTGTCATAGCTCCCACCTGCATCAATCAATCACTCAATCATCAATCAATGAGACATGCTCACTTTAAATGCTCTCATTTGAATGCCCAGCCCTGCTGGAAGCTGTGCTAGTGTGGGGAGACTCAATTATGTGGTGCTTTCAGCTTGCTCTGTATGTGCAGTATAGCTCAGTATTAAAGGGAACACACAGTTGGTATTTGGCTGCCAATTTTAGCCGAATTGTAGCATCAAGGCAGGTAGAGCATTTTTTTTTAATGCATAGATGTCAGCCTAATGCACCCTATAGGCCATTTCTTTCTCTCGGTAAAGTATGAGCTTTTTGGTATGTTGGCTTTATTACCAGCTACGTGTTCCCTTTAAGACTCGACGACGCTGAATATCTGGAACTTCTTTCACATCATACCGAGTGAAAAGGCAGCAAAAGTCTTGGCCAAAGCACAGATTGCCCTCGCAACACTGCAGGCTTTTCTTTGCCACATCGAGTGATGCTGCTGGGTGTAGCTCACTTCACGTGTGTGCGTGTGTGTGTGTGTGTGTGTGTGTGTGTGGGACGCTCGTGTTGGAAAAGCCAGGGGCGATATTCACGAGAGGTCACTTTCACGAGATTCCGTGCAAGTCAGCGCTGGATGCGTTGAAGTATAAGGCCAACTGTGTTTCTTGCACCATTTGAAGATAGCTCGCTTGCCACAGTGCCAGAAACACTGTTGGCTGTAGATGGCAATGCGTCTAGTACGGAGTCACGTGAAATCTTGCGAGAGTAATTGTAACCCTGGCATTGGTTACTTCAGAATACTGCCCCAGCACTTTAGCTAGGATTCTTGTGCCAGTCTTGATGGCACTTGGACAAAGAGGGTGGTATACTTGTGCTTAGGCATTTGCCTGCAAATGCTGCCAACAGTGCGGGTTACATTAGCGGTCAGGAAATAACCTGCAGGCGTTCTTTGGGGGTGTTGTCTTGTCAGACGCTCAGTAGTGAACTTCCCCCTACCCTCTCCACAATTGCATTCTTTTGATTGCTTTTTTTTGTTTGTTACTTGTGAATGTGTTTGTGCCCATTTTGCTTTTGTTTTCTTGGGTTGTTGTTCTCTCCTTATCATTTGTTTTCCTTTTCTGTCTCTCTCTCTTCTTTCCCACATTTTTTCCTCCGTCCGCCAATCTCTCAAACCTTCACACTGTCTTGTTTGTGTCATGCACAACCCTTACACAACTTCTTCCAACTTCTATTTTTCTTTTTTTTAATTTTGTCTTGATCCCTGCTCCCCCTCAAACCCCCACAATTCTTCATTGCGAACCATGTGCACTTTTTGTTTACCTTTCATCAATCACTCATCGACACCCTCCTTCCTTCCCCACCGCATTCTAATCTACGCAATCATCTCAAAATCGTGCTGTTTGCCCTGAAATGATACCGATACGTAATCTGTTGCCACTCCTAACTTAAAAACGTTTGCCTCACAACCACGTGCAAACGTACTTGTGTGACATGACGTACCCTTTCATAATAACATGGCCTCTCGCTGGGGAAAAAAAATCCCATGCTTTCTTGCTGTTGGCACATAAATATACTATTGCACTGTTTCTCATGCTACCTGCCACATTCATTTTTCTGACGTTCAATAAAATAAATGTGATACATATGTCCTTGTTGACAAAATCGTCAAATTCTGCTGCTTTAATTTTTGTACTACATTGAACAATGACATAACTGTTCTCTGCACTTCTCTTTGGTGATCTGGCCAAAACCGATATCCTGTGATCTTGGAATCTCCTGCTGTTCTGTCTTGTGTATTGTCTCATCTTTGGGAACATAATTTTAAAATACATTATCATTTTATAAACGTGCTATGAACTGAACATTACTATTCCTTTGATGAATTGATGGGATAAAACTCTCCTGACCCCAAATTTCTGTTTATCTATCCCCCCTAAAAAACTGTACCTTATGATTGTGGTGGCACTCTTGGTCAACTATTGTGTGGCATTACCAATTGCTGTGAAATTGCCTCCAACCTTGGTCAAAATTAATGGTGCGCTGCAGTTGACGCAGCAGCCACCCGCCAACGCTTCAACTCCACTCTCGCCCTCCACGACGACCTCTAGTGGTCAGCGCAGTGATCAGCCACCTCAAGGGATCAAAACAAAGCTTTTCAGCGCTCTCGGATTTCATTCCCTCTCACCGTCGTCATCTTCGTCGTAATTTGCGGCGGTGTCGTGCCAGGCCCGCTCGTGTTTTTCTATTTCCTCCTCCTCCGAGGGGAAACAGCCCGTTTTCTTAGAGACAGACTCGATGTGAAGTGTGTTGGCCTCAAGGTGTGTGGACTGCCTTTTTGCCTCTTCTCCTGGACCCTGTTCTTTTGGTTAAATGGCTCTTTCGACCCGCACTCCTAGGCGATGCGCGATCCGTTCATTCCGTGAAGTGATTGGTGCTCCTTTGCGCCGCTCCTTTTTTTTTCTTCTGCGGTTGTCGGAGAGTCTTGGTGGCATCGTGTGATTGCAGACCAACTCTAGGAAGGCACATGGTGTCCTACTCCCTGCATGAGATTATGTGTCCTTGTAGAGAGAGAAAAAGAAGAAGGCTTCACTTGTCTTCTGCACGTGGCGTGGAGGTACACTCCGTGTCTTTCGTACACTCCGTGTATTACTCCGTGTCCTTGCGAACTGTAGTGCCTGTGTGTGCTATTGCTAAGTGCTGCATGTACAGCACCGCCCACTGTTACAGGGAACATGCAGTCAGTATTCGGCCATTGATTGTTGCCGAAATGTGGCCCAGAGGCCCACAGACCGATTATTTATGTATAAATATATGTCCAATGGATTGTGTCAGCCACTTCGTTTCAATGAAGGCAAAGAAATGTTTGATATGTTGGCTTTATTACTGGTTAGGTATTTCCCTTAGCAGTGGACTGCACTGTATGCATTTGCATGTTCCAACTTCAAGATCCTCCGTCTAGGTATCGCTTTTTCCACTGTATCTTTTTCAACCGTCGCTGTAGTTCTAGCTTTGCGTTTCAAGTGAAAGCATGACTGGAAGGTGGGTTTTTAATGTGGAGAGAGGTGCAAGTGAAGTTTATTTGTGAGACCTATTTTTAAGCTTTTTGCTTCACATTCTTGTTCATAAATACTACACTCTTTGACATTGTGCCCACAGCCAGCCCTCCAGACTCAGTTTTCTTGAAAAGTATATGTGGAAAAAAATGGCGCTGTGCTTTTTAAAGAAAGCACTGCATTGAGACTTCCTCCTGCATTTCCTTGTCAATGCCATTTTTTGTACACAAGTTCCGCAGCTTAGCTCATTACAATGTGCTTGCAGCAGTAGGAACGGTCAGCTCCCTGGTGTCAGGCGCTTTGCATGGAACTCGTGCTTTTTTGTGCGAGTGTGCTGGACTGTCTTTCAATTTTTTGTAGCCCTCGCAAATCATGCCAAGTGGACATGTAAACCAAATTCAGCAGCAGCTTTCTACTGAATATAAAGTTTCGGTTTCATTCAAAATCCCGAAAGGCATTTGGTTTGAGGATAAACAGATTGATCACAAAAGCTCATTTTAAAAAGGCCACATCTGTTACTGTGTCAAGAAATAATTTTTGTTGTACTCCGAGTTTTTAGGACATAGGAAGGTCCAAGAAACTTCAATATAAAAATTATTGCTGTAGCTTTAGGAAGAACGAAGGTTGCAAAGTACAGAGTTCGCCATGGGAATTTCATACGAGTGTTTCACAAAATTTAGGTGCCTTAGCAGTTTGAACTGTTGATACTTGAAAAGGGAGGCAAAAGGTCCAACAGGGATTTTTGAAAAGATGCTCTTCATTCACACAGGTCAAGAAAGAATGCATTGCCCTTATTTCACATTCTTAGCATGATGAAGAGGGAAAAAAAAAATATGAGTAGGCACCATGGCATTGGAGGATAGATAGATAGACAGATAAATAAAAAGACTCAAACTACCTGAAGTTGGCGAAGAATGCTCCTCATTAAAAACCTACTGAAGGGGCAGTCTCGTGCCCCAATCATTCACCCACCATGGGAAAGACGAAAAAATTATGCACTCGCTTGATTGAAACACATTCTTCTCTGGTTCTGTTTGGGTGTCTAATCACGTCCCGACAGTCCTGTACTATAGTTGTTTCTTATTTATGTTATCAAGGAAGTTTCATTATCCGATATCACTTGGTGCTTGTGCTTTCGCCATTCTTTAGTACCTTAAGAGAACAAGTTAACAACAAAAGTCACCAGGAATTTCTTTATTTTAATCTTTTAGATACTCTGTTACGCCTTGATGCCGTGAAGATAACATACAAGTTAGGCCAGTTGCGGATTCCTAAATTCGCATACTGAGTGATGCTTGTGGTTGAAGAGATGTTCCACATCCGTTGCCCTGGTCATGAGAGGCACTGGGTCACACCTCCCAGAGCTAATCTTGTACACACGTGCAAATACCCAGGAAAGTTTATGGGAAGATGGTCCCCACATTAGCTCAATGGTAGAGCATTGAAGGCATAATGCAAGAGATATGGTTTTGGCTTCCACCTGAGGCAGGTTGCCTTTTCCTCCACTTTCATTTCCATTTTTCTTAGGGTTTCTATGGTTTCTACTTGAAAGTCTAAATGGCCTCATCAGTTGCTCAATGTCCCTTTGAGAGCCAGGCATTGCTAATCATTCCCATGGTGGTAGAAGTGCTGCACATTTGGCAGTACCTATAGACACAAGGGCCGCATTTTATTCAGCAATGCACTTTGCACAAAAAGATCTGTGTGATGGGGTCATCTTTGGACACCTAAAAAGCAATGCGTCCTTCTTGCCACCAATGGTCAAGACGAAGGAAAAAAAAAAAGAGGCTATTTTATAAACAACAATGAACTGTGATACGAGTAAGTCTTGGTTTTTGCTGTCTAAATGCAGCTTTTACATGAGGCTTTGTTAACCAGCATCGACATCTGTACACAGCAGCTTCAGTATGCTTGCAAACTGCTCTTGGCTATTTCATTTTGTTGCACTTGGCTTAAATGCACGTGATAGCCACACGTGATACTGGTGCTTCCGAGGAGTCCTCATGCAGTTTTATTTTTCGCAATGGACTGTTACGTGATGTGGCGATGGAAACACTTGTAGGGCTTCGTAAATATGCTACTCTTTACACATTGAAATGTCGCAAGATATTTTCCTTCAGTGGCTGCTGTTTTCGACTGCTTATGCTTTTCCTTTACCTTTCCTAAACCTTAACTAAGGTTGCACATTGTGGCTAGCATTGTTTTCAAGGTTCTTGCTTTTCTATTTATTTACATTGTGCTACAAATCGTGTATCGGTATACATTCATTTCGATTTGTCTAGAAGCTTGACAAATAATCGGGCGCGGTGACCGAGGCTTTTTACTCGAGAGCCTTGATGGATGCAGTACTACCTGCCCTCTTTTAACCCCTTAAGGGGGTCGCGATGTCTTCGGTTAGTCATGTGTGGCCATCACTTTTTGGCTGATCGCTAGCTCTCCTCACAATGTAGATGGCGGCATACATTCTATCAACTTCACTTTTGTTGAATTAGATTTATCACCATATTTGCAGACACATTTCTGTGTTCTTATCATGCCATATAAGGCATTTGAAAAATGAGCCATTATGGTAGTTTCCTTCGGAAAAAAGTGGGCCCCTAAGGGGTTAAAAGAGTATGGTGCCTGTCGTGATTGTGTATTGTGGATGCCCATGGTGCAGTTGAGACTGTTGTCACAATGCCAGGCATGCAAGATTAGTTTATTCCACTTCAGGAGCTTTTTGCCGTCGTTAAGCCTCGCTTAAGCGCTTGGCGCTGTTTTTTTTTCTTTTTTATTGAGGGTATTGCTCTTGTTGTTTTATTGCAAGCCTTTCTTTTATACGTGGGCCTATTTGTGGAGCCAGTCTGAATAATTTTATGGGTGCTTTTATGCATTTGTTATTGATGATCGAATAAAAGTAGCACCCCCCTCTTTTTCATTGCGTCTTATTTTTCACGGCTTTTCTTCGGCATCATCCGCGCTGCGTAGTGATTGTGATGTTTCTTTAAAGGGAGACCATACAGCGGCACTGCATTGGGTCAGTTGGGATAAGTACGTTTTTCAAGAGTCGATTTGCATCTATTTTGACAGAGAAGGGACAGTTGAAACACATTAGAAACTTGTTGGATGTCTTGTTGGTATGACCTTGAAAATTTTTTGGTGTGTCTGGTTGTACCAACAGGCTTTCAAGGTCGTACCCACAAGACGACCAACGAGCTTCCAAATGCATTTGTAAGAGGCTTCCAACAAGTGTCAACAGTCTGCTTGTTTGTACGACTGGTCGTACCAGCAAGACATCTAACAAGCTTCCAATGTGTTTCTGAAAGGCTTCCAACATACTTCGAGCATGCCAAGCGGCCATCTTTCTTGCGCGTCATTTGATTACGTGACGTGTCAGATGGTTCTGATGCACATGTATTTCTTGCTTAATTCCAGTAATTCGGAATTCTAAGAAAAAGGGTTTTCCTTGAGAAAATAAATGTTTGGCCCACGTGGAACATTTAAAAAATATGTTACAGATATCACAAATTTACTAAACGTTCTAAAGTTCCCACGGACTTTGTAAAAATTGGCTTCGTCTATTGCTGGCGTCACGGATGCAGTGGAGTTGTGCCTGTACCCAGATGTGGTAATCCTCTGCACGTGGGTTTCAGATGCGCAGTGTTATGCTAGGATCGTACGACGAACTGATGGTTGCTGAGAAATTTGTGAGTACCACATGCCGTATTCCTGCACAGCAGGTCATGCCGGAATGCCAGGGCCCCAGGAGGAATATGAGCCTTTCAGCGGGCCCTCCCCTTCTTCTTTCTGTCACAAGATTGTTTTTTACACCACTTTCCTGCACTCGTTGTGCACATGCCGGCAGGTTGGGGTTTCCACAGTTGACGCAAGGAGCGATGTTCACTGGCCAAGCTTGTTCACTCGCAAGACATTCCAAAATTTCTGCATTGCTTCAGAACAAGGACAGCCGTAAAGCGACACACGCTAAGTGCAAAGCTTTGTCTAATGCTCTGTTTTAGTACACAACACTATTTTTTTGTCAGGATTAAGTTAATGTATGAAGCAACTCGACGGTAATCAAGTTTAGGCTTAACTTGGAATCGAGTCTCTTGAATGTTGTATATAAGTAAGGGGGGCAGGTATAAACAATTATTCCAGTAAACTACTGGCACGCTTGCACTCAAGCTTTGTTGTTTGATTTTTTAATGCCTTGTTCGTGTGCAGTAGTTGCCTGGTTTATCCAGAAAGAACCATAGCTACAAAACTGGGGGACGGTTGAGAACCAATAAAGTAGGTGTGTCAGTAAAAGAAATAGTGGTGCCCACCATCTGTTGCTGGGTTGGAACACGGTTTGCCATGCCTTGCCGAAAAGCTGACAGCTGGCAGCAACCGTTAGTTTTGTTGCTGAGAAAGTCTATTTTATATTCTGGCCAACATCACCACGGACAGTGTATACTTCCAGTTAATTCTGAATGAGACAGGGATGCAAGACACCCATACGTAATTGTGAACAAAATGTACCACGAAAGGCCACGTCTGGGCTTAGTTTAGCTGTGAATGAGCCAGTGGCTTAGCTGGAGAAGCTGTTTATATCTGTCTTGTTATTTATACAACATTCAGTGCATTTGGGAGTAACATGACAATTACTTAAGGCATGAACAAATGTATGTCAAGTCAGAGACAACTTTAGTGTGATCACTAAGGTTTGACTAAGCTGAGATAAGCTGCTGACTTCTGCAAGTGGGAGGAAATATGCCTACACTTTGCTGGCAATTCTGTTCTCACACACTGCTCAGAGAAGCATGTCGCTATTGCACTGGGTGTGCTAGCTATAACTCTTTCTCAGTTCAAGCACAATTAATTACCTTCATTTTACTTTGGTGTGTACTAGAATAATAATTGAGGCCCACACACACGTTCACACACCAGTATAAACGTTCTGCAAGCTAAACACTCCTGCACTTCAGTGAGTGTTGTCTGTAGCATGTGTGCCCTAACTGTTTGTAGTTCACACAGTCCATAAATGTCGCACTAGTATTTTTGCCGTCACCGTGCACAGTATCTTGCATAGTTGTGGCCAAACACTTCAACCCTTGCCAACTATGGAAACCGTGCCTGCACGACTCACAGGCTTTGGGGTGTTTTACCCTAATGCCTTTATAGGGGCTGTATTCTTGATTGATCGCTTTAGTCGATATTGCTTTCGATGTGCATTGATTGGTTTAGCCAGCATATGTGATGGCTATTGCTCCAGTGAAATGTTGCGGGGGAGTCAAACCCAATTGCGCAAAAATGAAAATATCCTCTAGAGTAATCTGTTAAGAATGTGGCCCCACTCTTGTTTTGATCACTTTGTCATCTGAACTTGCATACCCACCAACCGCTGGCACGCTTGTTTCTTTTTAAGATTTACTTTCTCCACATTTTGTGACACCCGCAGTCTTGAGGCTGTGTTGCCTGCTTTCATTTTACTCACTTTCTCAGCATCTCATTTGCTTCTGTGCCTTTACAGCTTGTTTGCCATTTGATGATAGTTTCGGAGTTTATTTCACCATGACTAATTATGGGGGTACTTTGTGCCTTTTTTGTGAAGTGCAGAACACCATGGGTGTACTTTCTGCTACATTTTATCGCTTATTTTGCAGAGGTGTTGAGGTAACAAAACTTCAAGGCTAAATACAAGCAGGTTTGAAGGCATTGTTTGTACGTTCACAGCGCCTTATCCTAGAGTTTCTTGCCCCTCTAAAGGGACACTGATGCAATGAGCAATTACACAGTTCTACACAGCTAGTCCAGTGAAGTCACTCATGCCGAACTCCACCTACACTTGTTTGAAGGGAAAAGCAGTCCTATTGGCAGGTGAAACCTCCCATTCTGAATTATGCACCAGAAGAACATTGCCAAATGACATTAGCATTATATTGGTGGACATGGCAATACCCTTCTCATGCTTTGGTACAATGACGCAGCAGAAGTAACCATAGGTTGCCTGGTTGAGCTTTTATCGATTTCAGAATGCAGTGAAAGTATCACAAGCTTAACTAACACGCTTTAACACATTAAGGAGATGGTGAGCACTGGAATTCAAGTTGGTGCAACCACCAGTATTTACACCGTGGCGTAAGAAGCCCCTGCTTTTGGTGAATCTCTTTACTTGGTACCTTGTGAGCGTATGTAATCAGTTTCGTTAGTCTCTTAAATCTTTAACTTCTTGCAAATGTTGCCAGTCAACATATGTCAGGTGAACAAGGTGGAGGGGAAGGATTGGGCACACCATTGAGACAGGCCATCACATCCACTGCTAAATGATGCCTAAGTAATGGAGTTTTATAGTTTGTCCATAACCTTCCTAATGTTTGTGGATTACCAGGTTCCTGTAGATGTGCATGGCAGCAACAACACTGGTAGCTACATCTGGTGACGTAGTCTCTAACCGGAGAGCGCCAAAAATAATACTGCATTGACTTATAATGTTCTACATCACTGCTGGTGTAAAGTATTAGTAACAACGTAATTGCTAAAGTGCAATACTTATTATGATATTTTTTCAACGATGACACTGAGGCCACATAAAAAAAAAAAAGAGCAAAGACATTGTAGTTGGACAAATCACGACAGGATGCCGCTACCAGCTTTGCAACTGCTCTCCATGGCTCCGGCAACCCAGTAATTCTCCGCAAACATTAAGAAGTTTACGGACAAACTGAAACTCTAATAGCTCCATTCAGTAGCTCCATTCAACATACAGAATAATAGCTCCATTCAACAGACAGCTGTGAAAATGTCGAGTATTATGAGGCACTTGTTTACATGGCTCTTCTACCAAATCTGGTAGCTCAGTCATGCTCTAATTCGTAGAGAAGGTGCATTTCATGGTGCGTGCAGTTTAATGTCACTTTTAAGTACACTACTTGCCTGTTTTTTCCAAAACCAATCAAAAGTAAGTCTGAGGCAGTATGATGCGGAAAAAGCAGTTGTCTCAGTGAGAGGAGTGGTAGTGCTACCTGCGACTATTATAATGAAGCACAGCGTGGGTTGTGTTTTGTGCCACTGTTTTGTTGTAGGGAAGTGGACATTCTTTTGTCTGGCATCGCCACAGATGATCACATACATCTGATTTACTTTGCACAAAACAGACCAGTGTTGTGATCATCATCATCAAACTAGATGCATCCTGTAATGCTACCTATGTGCAAAATTAGGGTATCGAATGAGCAAACGATCTAGTTGAAGAGTCATGTTTACCTGGCACTTTTCTTTACAGAACACTAATACAAAATTGATTCAAATCGTGTCCTGGTAATGTTGTAGCAGCCAAGGTGTGGCCCCTGTGTTCAGAACAACTAGCGTGCATTAGGTTCAAGCTTTGATCATCACCATTTAAGCTGTAAATTCCTTGCAGCTCATACAGCAGGCGGCTTCCATAAGTTGTTGGCACATTACTGCTTGCATCTCATTACTTAGCGCTGCTGCGCTAACGTTAGCTGCGTTGGCTTTGCATCTGTTGTTTGCAACTCAACTTCTGGAATGTGCTGGTTTGCCGAGCTTTTATATGTGCATTGGGCAGTTAACTGCGCATGCTCTCGCTACATTTACACATTTTTGCCTGTTTACTTGGTCCAGGGGCGATCCCTGACATTGCAGCAAGTGTGCATTGCATCTTGGGTTACTGTCGATGTTTTGCTCCTGTTCTTGTGAATCTATTGTCAAGCAAATGAAATTGTGTGTAGCACATATTGGAGCTTTTAATGTAACAGGCCATCTGACAGCATCATGGTGGACGAATTGGCACATGTTACGAGGACTAGCTTTGTAAGGGGCTGTAGAGAGGTTGGTGTGTTCTTTTTTAATGTGAAGTGTTTTCCTGTTTTTCAAGAATGAGCTGCAAGTTGTTTTAGTCCAGTAATTTTATTTTGCCCCAAACATGCCTTGAAATACTGTTATTGGACTTAAGACTTGACCTAATGGTCAAGTTTATGATTAGGATGTTAAGTAAATAATTTTCTCTTGAATTTGCATTATTGACGAGTACAGTGTTAACGTGGCCCTTTTAGATGACAAAGCTTGACATATGTAGTTTTCACTTCCTGGTCGCTTGTCACAAGGTACTGCCAATGCTCCATTTCATTTGCTTACAAAGAAACCTTGATTCAGGACACTGTGTTTGGCTTCCCTAACAGCTGACTGTTTGAAGACTGTTTGCAACTGTATATTCCAGGCTTTTCTAATGTGCCTGTGTGTGACCTCATTTCGGTGCCATGTAAGGTGTTACCCTCAGTTTCACTCTTTAGGGACGCTTTTCTTTTCACGTACATTCAGCAGAACTTTGACCCCACAGAATCATTGTATTTAAGGGGAGATGCATGTTGAAAGTTGCCTCCTCTAAAGGTTCTAGTTCACAAGCTTTGCAAAATGGTGCTTGAGCGTTACCTCTGTGTTTCAAAATGCCAAGGCTCAAATTCATACTGGATGATTTAATAAAATGTTGCATTCGCAACGGTCGTGCTAGTGGCTTGACATAATATGGCTCTGCAGCTATCGTGTTCTGCGGCTGAGCGAGAGGTCATGGGCTCAATTCCCATCCTTAAATATAAATTTTGCACCTACACCATTTCAGGTGCCTATAGTAGTCGCACTTTGTCACAATGAAAGCATGTGTAATGCACTCATTGCAGTGAAGTGTGACTCTAGGCTGGTCGATGCATCCCCACACAAGCGCTCATGATAATGATTTTCAATCATCGTAATTGTTTTGAGTTTCATACCATGATGTAAGCCTCCCCCAGAGATCTCTAAATTACCTTGTTACCTGTATCAACCAAAGTAACATTATGCCTAATGCCATGTCAGTAACTGGCCTTATGCCGTGTTAGTCTTTCACAGCCCTCAACTGCATCTTAGTTCTGTTAAAGTATTGTAGCTAAGTTTAAAAGCATGAAGTGGAGTTAGGCATTTTATGTTGTGTGTAACTCTGGCACAGTGGTCTCTAGAGTAGAAGGGAAGGGGCAGCAGCGCATAAAAGCATGGACAATGCAAACAGTGATGACACAGTTGACTAACCACATTTTTTGTTTCGCCAAGTAAACAAACTTAATTCGGTTGTTTCAGGATAGTTAATTTATTAATGTTTTCTTTATTTTTCACTGTACTGGGTGTGCCTTGCTACTATCCATCGGCGTGCATTTGAGACACGCACAAGGCATTAATAGCAAGAGGCATTAATTAATAGCAAGAGGCATTAATACACTCCCATTAGCAGCAGCAGACTGGACACTCCTGCCAGGGCATGGTGTGCAGGTCATTCTTAAAGGCATCCTTTATGACTGTGCAACACATCCCGCAGGTCGTAGAGTTAAACGGTTTCGCGCATTCAGTTTCAGCATCAGCTGTCTTTGTAAAAAAAATTTATTGTGTCCCATAGAAGGGCCGGATAGGCTGTTTAACAATGCTTATTAGAAAGCATTGCCTTGCCAAAAAGACCACACAGGAACACAGTGTCACTTTGCCAAAACGACAGCATAAAAACATTTCTGTATTATCTTGGGGGCCATGCATCAAAAAGCATAAAATCTATAAGAATAGAAAGCCGTTTCAGGAGATGCAGGAGACCCAAAGGCACATCTTTCCCTAAATTCATGAGCCTGAGCGCATGTAAATTTTATTTTCAGCATTAGTACTGTAAATTTGTATGTATTTGCTTTTGTACAGTTGGCTTTACTCATATTGTGCAATAATACTTTGAATTCGGCCCTCGTGACAGTGTTGCTTTCAAAATGCGTGCTGATGAACCAATTGGCTTATTAATCTTGTTCTGGGAGCAGTGCTTAGTAAACAAACAGTGTAGTCTACCTTTACGAAGGGCTTCTATTGTTATGCGGTTACTGCGTGGCACCAAAAGTCCCCACCAGCCCGCAGCTGAATACAACAACGTGTGCGCAAGCTAACTCCATTGCAACGGCTGCTCTTGGAATTGTGCCTGTGTCTTTCTAGCAGTATGGTGGCCCCACTTTACAGGGAGCACCTAGCTGATGTTCATATAAAAGTTGCGTTCTCTCTCAGTGTCTGGATAATGGTGCCCATTGTGGTATCCGTTTTTGCACTCAACAAACAACAACTTTTGCACTTTAAGTATGTGCTCCCTGTCATAGTGTGCAGAACTGTACTTGAACATGCAGGGCCAATTCACATTGTTGTGCTTGCAATGCCACTTCATTAGTAAGTAATTTTAGATTATGTAGCCTCTGCACAGGCAATCAACTTTCATGTGATATTCTTATTCTTTTACTTTGTTTGTGTATCTTTTGCTCTCTTGAGTCAGTGTGGCATAACTGGATGTGATAACCTTTATTGCTGCATAACGCTAAAGTGTTGGTAGTCTTCACAAGCTAGGAGTTACTTTTCGTCCTATCGCTGTAATACCTTATGCAAATAGTTACATTTGATAGTTGCGGCTATATTCCAAGCATGGTGTGCTGATGGATCTTCGGTCATGCTTTCCTGGGCTTGTACCTTCCATTTGGCTTGCCGACATAGGCTAGGATTACTCATTCGAATAGCGCAGTGTTAGCAATGTTTGTGATAGGTTCACTTCAGTGTTTTTATTTAATACAACAAAAAAATAAAACGAGGTGGCACCAATAAAACCACACTGTAAGATGTATGCGCCCCAAAAATGTAAATATTTCAGGACAGTTCGGATAGAAAAAAAAGGGGGTGGAGAATTAATATGTGGAAGTTTTGCAACTTTAATATTAGTTTCACACCATGTGAGCAGGGCTGATATGCCATAGAATTAGTATTAAATTACGTAACAAGCACTAAAGCACATTTGCACTCAGCACAACTATGAAATAGTTGGATCAAAATAGAAATTATGCGCCCTTGGTCACGGCTGTATCATTGTGATTTCACCTGGCAACGCTTGTCACTAGATTTTAACAGTCATCACATTGCATGCCTGGTCCCTACGATGATAGCATCTTCCTCGGGATGGTACTACCATTTTTGTGCTGCTATCTTTTGAGTTGTTAACGACTATAGCAACTTTAGGCCTTTGTGAAAGTGTCAACAGGTGACATAGCATAATGCTTCATCTAGCAATATTGTTGAATTTTCAGAAAAATAATTAAGTAGTAGTATAAATAATTCTGTAGAAAATAGAAAGACAGTTTCTTAAAATATATATAGCCAGAAAAAAACAAAGTTGTGTCTTTAGTTAAACACAGAAAATGTACATGCACAGCCAAGTTTTAACAGTTTAGATGATAATAATAAGCTCTAATTATAGGCTTCACTATTTGCTCTTAAAGTTGGAAACAGCTGGTGTTAGTCATTGTTTTGAAGTCACAAAACATGCTGTGGCTGGCAGCCTCTCTTTGAAGTGGTTGGTATGCCATGTTTGATGCATGTCGTGAGACAGATGTCTTTCTGGTACATGTTTGTAAATTACCAGCCAGTTTGTTTTTGTTTTGTAAACTTGCGGGCTTCTTTTCAAGCCTGGAAAAATATTTCTGTACTTGTACACAGACATATCAAATAGCTTTGGTCCGGCCTTTTCATTTTTCAAAAAATGGCAATGGTCTATTGGACACACATTGCTCACAAGACATGAAAGACGTGCGTGATAATACATTAGTGAGAGATTCGGGAGCTTTTGAACTCTCAGCCTCTCCTGTGCCTTCAATATATATGGGAATTCAACTCGACATTGTGGGCGACGCAACAGTCTATGAACAGTCCTGCTCTCTCATCTTCACATTTACTTGAGAACCCGCGAGTGGCCATTTTGTACGAACATACACGTCATGGTGGGCAGTACAGCATGGTTGCCTAACCCCCTTCGCTTCGCAAGGAAAGGCAAGCGGAAGCAACGTGAGTAAAATGGGTGCAAAAGGGTGCACTTCCGTGCTCTTTTGCTTCCGTTTGTGCTCCGTGTCCTTTCTTTGCCTTTCCTCGCGAATACAAAGTCAGATCACCCTTTTAACACCTTTCCTCCTCCCCTTCTGTCCCCCCTTTTTTTATCTCCCATTTCTGTCACTCTCCACTCTGACCTGACCATGCATTCTGTCGCGTCCCCCTTCTCCGTGCCGTCCCACTGGCTGACGCCTCTTCATTTCTCCATCCTTCCATCTCCTATTTCGGTCTCTCTCTGTCCCCCTTCTTCTTTTGTTTTTATTCTCTCCCACCATCCGCGCACCCCCCACCACCACCACCACCACCTTCCCCCTGGGACGTTGTGATTCGGCCTTGGCGGGGGTCTCAGAATGGCCGATTGAAGCGGAGCAGCTCGCTGGGCAAGCTGCGGGCTTCCATCCGCCGCGGCAGTGCAAAGCTGGTGCAGAGGCTCAGGGGCAGCGACTTTGCCCACGACGATGATCTCGCCGCACGGTAAGTGCCGGGGGGAAGGCCCAGTCAGCAGCCCTGGCTTGTGAGGTCTTCGCTTGTCTGCTTCTAGCTGCTTTTAATGAGGTTCTCTGAGGAAAACCTTTGCAAGTGAAAGTTGTCTGGTTTACACAATGGCAACAGTGGGACTAAGAAAAGGAGGAGTAATTTTTGCATCAATTTGGACTACTCTGTGTTGCCAAACTGGTGTGCTGTGGACTTTGAGTTGCATTGGAGAGGGCCAGTTCTTGTGGCTTCCCACCTATGCTTCTCCTTTGGTCTTTCATCCACACATGGTACAGCTATCTTTAATTCATTCAGTTTGTAACAGGTAATTCATACTTGGTTATTGGGCCAAGGAAACCTAGGGCATAATAGCCTGTAACAAGTTTTTTTTTTTTGCATTTTGAAGAATGTGTCTCTTTGACATCAAAATCAAGCACCGTACCCAAGGAAGGCTGCGACGTGACAAGCGCAGTGCTGTGTCCTGTGTGTCCTCGTTCTTTTAAGCATGGAACACTTGTAGGCAATGTACATCAGATGTGGTTCGGTCATACATGCAAGTTGTGTCACAAGTTGGTGTGTTGAGCTTGTGTCCCCACTGCACCTATGGTAACCAGCCCAAATGTATAACACCTAATTGGATATGAGGACAGCATTTAAGTTTCCTGCTTAATCATGAAAGGAATGCAGATAAGCTAGTGACTTTAACAAAAGCCAGTTGTAGCATGCATAGGCCATAGGATAAAGTGATCCCATCATTGCTTGACGACTTGTCATGTACAAGCAAACAGCCCCAGGTTTTTATCGAGTTCTTATAGAATCTCCCACACACACTTAGTCCCAAGAGCTGTCCATGCCAAACCACCTCACCTGACTTGAACAAGAGAAAGATTTTGCGCCGCTGAGAGCCTGGGATAAAGAATGCTGCTTCTTGACTCTCAAGCAGGCACATTATAGAAAAGGTGCATGTCTTAAACATGCTGGCATAATCTTGGCAAAAAGAGCAGATGATCATGTTGACACTTAGATTGGCCGCCATGGCAACAGCTTAACATAAGCACCTCTGCCCTCCAGCAGAGACGATGCCTCGCCACCGCATCACGCATCACACCTGTCATGCACAAATCGCTAGCAGCAACACAAATAACTTGGGGACTTCCATGAAATGCAGAGCGTCCAAAATTTGCACTGGTTCAAGCTGCAGAGCAAGAAAGGTACAGAGAAAAAAAAGGAAGAGGGGGGTCACGGCACAAATGTTGTGTAGCCCCTGGGCTCCAATAAGGAAGAAGGCAACAGAGGAACATCGCCTGTTGAGGCAGTTGGAGAGAGGCTGTGCTGTAAGGAGAGCAGCTCACCTTCTTGCACCATCTGCATGCAACATTTCATCTGCTTCTTCCTTCACCATTATACTCGGGGACAACTTTCTGTGGCAACGAAGGGAAAGCTACGGAGGCAAAGCGCGCACAAGCGAGAGCGCTTCTGAAAAGTGTGCCGCGTTTTAATCCACGTTGGTTTAGGCTGGCGAGGAGAAAACATAAACAGCTTATTAGCAACAGTTAAGACACAACACAACATTGAGTGCAAAAGTTTAATTATTGTGCGGCTTTTCCCTTCCACGTCTGGGCAAACGTGAAACTGTCGCACGTGGAAGCTGCGTCGATTCAGCGTCTGTTCCGAGCAACCAAAAGCACTGTCAAATGCTGTTGGACTACTTGGCGCGGTAACACATGTGCAGCATCCATGCGCCTGTAGCTTTCCCTTCGTTGCCACAGAAAGTTGTCCGCGAGTATAGTAAGCACTTAAACAAATTTCTGTAGCAGAATGCTACCTGGATGGCCCTTCGCAACTTCCAGTGTATAGTCAAAATTTCCAACAAGGTCCAGTGAGGGGCCAGGTTAGGGGTTTCAGAATCAACACTTTGCTGGGCTTGGACACTTTCAGTGTAGCCTTGACTTGGAGAGGCAAGTCTGCTTGGCAACTAAATGCTCCACATCCTCTTGGCAAAAGGCTGTCCTGTTTCCCAGCCATGTACAGCCTGGGGCTTCTGCAAGTTCTTGGATTGTGTTTTGTATGCCCAAGAAAATTCCGGGGTTCATTACCCCAGCTGCTCCAGAGCACCAGGAACTAGTGAGGAGTCTGGTCTGCTGCAATCTCATTACAGGCTGCTGCTTTGCGATGCTGTCTAGGTTGAGTTTTGGAAGCTGGGAGTGAAATCCAACATGTTGACATGGCCGCGGACTGGTGTTAAGGATTTGTCATCCATGAAGTGTCAGGTGGCTCCAGAGGTGGTGGCTCCAGGATCTGTTTGGGTGCAAGTGATCTCGGCGAAGTAATCTTTTTAAGAAAATGTTTTAACCTGCCAACTACGAAACAGTGGCTGAGGAAGCTGGAAAAAGCTACTGTCTTCTCCAAGTAGACTGTGGCATCGACCGCCGTGTGAAGCTGTAGTTTCCAGGAATGCACCATGTTAGTGTGTATCATCTTTTCTGAGTTCTGAAACCAGAGTTCTGTTGAGTTCCCCTGCTTTTCCTTGTATGGGTCTCATCAGTGCATCCAGATTTGAACTGCTATCTTGCCACTTCAGCAGCACAGAATGCCAAGCCAATATTGACTCTACGATGGATCATATTGGGAGTAGTACTATTGGGCCCCATATTCACAATATTGGGTCAACGTTGGCTTAATTTTTATTGCTACTCAGGTAACTATTCTTTTCATTGAGCACAGTATGTAGTGCAGGTTCTCGAGGGCAATTTGCCATCTTTCAAGATAGTGCCATTTCTTTAGTATTTTCCATATCATGAAGCCCGCTACCCCGCCGTAGCTATTTTCTCCAGCCAAGTCAAAAGTCTCCTAATTCTTGTTGAAAATGTGCAAAAATAGCAACACTGGTAATGGGCCTGCATGGGCACAAGTTGACTAACACGGACAGCAGAAGACACATAGTACAATTCTACATCCGATTCAACGTGTATTGATCATACATTGATACATGTATACACCCTATAATCTTTGCCAGTGGCCTAATGCCAATAATATAGCATTTTTATTCAGTCACACATTTCCATGGGCCATGCTGTTTTATGCTGCCACCAAGCTTTGCAAAAAGCTCACACGATTTGCCATTCACTAGGCATTGCTTGCAGGAACTCCCTATGCTTTTAAAAACATTCATTTACATGGGCTTGTCCTGTGCAGTGCACCTGACATTATAGTCAATTTTGGTTTGGTGTGTACAGCAAGGTATGTGAAGGGCTTAAGTGTTTTTGGTGGCTTGGACTCTGGAAGTTAGCATTTTTCAGTCTTATCACTTTCTTGCTTGTGCCTACCATTTTGCAAGTGTGTTCTCTTTGGTGAATGTTGGATATCCTGGGTGCACGTGGTGTCTATTTTTCAAGGTCGACAGCTAACAGAGCCACTTTGTCTCTTGAACTTCCATTTTTGGGCAGTTCTTTATTTTTATTATTTTATTATCCAATTATTATTTAATCGTTTTCTGTGGACTCCCACTGTAAGCAGCAAGCAAGCACACCGTGGCAATAACTGCTATGTGCATGGTTTTGGTATGGCCTCGGGTGACTGCAAGGTGTCTGAAAAATCTGTATGGTCTTGTATGTCTTACCTGGGCAAGTGAGTAAACTTATTACTTTAGAAACATGTTTGGAGCAAAGCAAGAACTTCTGCTTCATTATTAAATCATTGTTTAGCTTGCTAGGGAACTTGCGCTGCAATGAATGCTGTCAAGTGTGATCACTCTTAAAGCGGTACTGATGCAAAAAGTTTATATACCTCTCCTTTCTTGCTTTATCAGATAGCTGTTATGTTATAATTCATGATTTGTAACACATTTGAGGAGTTGAAGTGTCATACTATGATTGCAGAGTTGGCAGCTATCTGACGAGCAAAAAAATCAAGACAAAGCTTGTGTCAGTTTCTCCTTTAATGGAATATCTGGTAGCTTTGCTTTCCCACACTTCTGCACTCAATGGCAACTTGAGAATACATGCTAGGGTTGTTTGCCTGCACTCCATTCCTCCACGTTCCTGGAAGAGGTTTCTGTTACGGATCACACAGGCACCGAGAAACCTCGGTGGCAGAGCTACAACGAAAATGTTGTGGTTTTGAACTAGACAACGGAACTGCCTAGTTTCGCTTATGTAGGAAAAACAAGGTTCATGTCATGAATACTGGTGAGGGAAGTTGAAAAGCAAACAAATATAGAGGGATTATTATTGCTCCCATTCAAACAGCCTCTTTGCCAAACTGCCCTCTTGTCTCAGTGGCTGTGGTGCTCTGCTGAGCACAAGGACAAGGGTTCGACTCCTGCGCATAGTGGTTGCATTTTGACAGGGGCAGAATGCCAAAGCACTTCTGCACCAAGCTCTGAATGCACCACCAAGTGGCCCAACGTAATCCCGAGTTGACAGAATACCAGTGCTGCTCTGAGGTGTTAGATGCCATCAACCAATCAATTGGCCAACCAAACTATTTCCGCCAAGTAGGAAGAAGTGCAGGCCACAGTTGTGGCCTGCACTTACGTGGCCATGGAAGGCCACATTAACCCATCACAAACATGGGTATTGCTAGTGTGCTATCTAAATCGTCATCATATCATAGTTATGTAGGATTTTATGGCGCACGAGCAACTGAGGCTGTAATGTGCCGTCGTATCATCATGTCATTGCAGTCACTGTCATAAACAAATGGCCGACTCTTACTGTAGGGTGATGAGGTTCATATTGCTGCAATGCCTGAGCCACACACAGGGACACGAGTCGCGAGGGAAAGGAAGCACAGGGAGAATCCAAAGGCGTCATTAGGTAGCGCATGTTCCGTTTAAACAGCATTGACCTGTCACTACACATCAAATGCATCCAAGGTGCAAGGAAGGGATGACAGTGAGGATTTGCACTAGACTTTTGCTGTCTTTTATTCAGTTGATCCAAGCATAAGGCCTTTTTTGTCCATGACAGTGCTACAAGCACAACCCTGTCTACCTTGGGTTGTGTTGATTTAAAATTTTAGGTAGGGGGGAGGTTATACTTTCAAAATTTCACGTCAGGTCAGTTCTCGATATAAATTGTGAATGTGTCCAGATGTGGACCATTTGTAATTTGAAATGCACGCGAATGCACCCTAAAATTTCCAGCAGTGGCTTCTAACACTCTTTATGTGTACTGTGTGAATCTCCTGGGTGACTACCATCGTGGTGCTTTGTGCGAGTCCCATTATTTGCTGTACCACATTTGTAAAGGCTTCGTCAAAAGTCAAAAATCGTAGTAGCATGGTAACAACCAACATTGCTGGAACAGTTACTGTAAATTCAGCATGTGGTGTTCTGTGTTCATAATAGTTGCAGGATTAACCTGTCAGGGCCACAGTGCCGATGCTGGTGCTTAAGGACTTGTTTCATTACTGCCTTGAGCAGTTACTCAAAGTAAAGAAAAGAGAAACTGCTGCTCATTTACAAGGACTTGCAGCGCAAACCTATTAGTGAGAAGTCATCCTTAGTCAATATCAACTCTTAACATTCCAATGTGCTTGCCACACCATGTATCGAGCATTGCTGAATGACTGAATCTGTCAGTACATTATGTCCTGTGTTAATGAATCCTGCCTTTCACCGGGCTCTGTGTATGTACTGCTATGCCATGTCTTGGTCGTAGCTTCTGCTGTCTCGAAAAGTCTGCAGTGGCTGAAGCGAGGGCAATGTGTGCGACATCTGTTGTGTGTGCCTACATTGGTATTCCGGTTACGTTTTTTTTAGGACTTGCTTGTTGCCTTCACGCTTTTTCTTTTGTGTGCCTACTAACATATTCCTTGACTTGCTAACATCTGGTGGCAGCTGTTTCATGATTGCACGTAGCTGCAGCATGGTGTACGAGGAGGGTGACTTTGTAATCTGTACTACCAGTCGGGTATTTTAATTATTCTACTGCAACAACTGTCATTCACTTTCCTCTGGCCCACTGTGATGCTGTTGTACTGAGCAATGGTCGTAAGCAATAGCAGGATCAGGTCTTGGACATTTTCTAGCAGCTTAGCTCTGCCTGTAGTGCTATAATGGATTGAGCAAAAGGTGGATGTGGCCACTACGGTATAGTATTGTCCACTCTAAAAGAGAACACCTAATTAATACTCGAGCCAACATAGCTCAAATGCATCGTCAACTTCATAAGAAAAGAGCGTTTGATATGATCTGTTAGGAAGGCTTGTATAGGTAAAAAAATTTCTCGCATGTTCATGTCAAACTGAGCTGTAATCAGTACCAAAATTCTAATTTGGTGTTCCCTTTAGCAGTGGCTCGTACTGCACATACCACATGGTACATCAAATGTAGGAGATATTATCCAAGACCTCCCTTTTTTTGGGGATGACACATTGCTTACATAAGCACTGCCTACCTGCACCCACCTTCAAATGACCAAACTATCCCTGTATTTGGGTGCTTAAAAGCTGGGGCTATTGCTGTGTACATGCTGTAAATCATGCTTTTTTTTTTGTCAATGCACATAAGTTTGTGGTTGGTACTTAATGCGCCATGCTTCTTTGTACTGACCCTTGATGAAACTTGGACAGTTGTAGCCTTTCTGTATACTAGTACCATTTACGGAATACAGTCGAACCCGGATATATCGAACCCACATATATCAAATTATTGTATCTATGAAACAGCTGTAAAATCTCCTTGAAAATTTCTGTATAAAATTTTTATTTGATATACCGAATTACCTATATATCAAACTTTCTTGTGATCACCTTCAGATTCGATATATCCGGGTTCGACTATATATCGGAACACTAAAGACATAGACAATGTCGACAAAGCTGGTAGGGGGTCATATTGTGTCATTTCGTTTCAACTAACCGAGTGGTATAAATGTTTTTGTGTTCTGTAAGTGTTCTCGCTGAGGGGACAACAAAGACCCCCTGTGTAGTAACAATCCAAAACAAGAGAGGTTCACTGGAAGGTGGAGGCTCGAAGGGATCACCTGTGGGTCGAAGAAATGGATAACGCTGGAGCAAAGGTTTTGACAAGGAGACTAGTCTTCATCAGTCTGCCCAGACGTAGACAGGTCCCCTTGTACAAACATTGGCTCCAGCGACATTCCTTGTTCAGCCCTGTTAATCACTGTATAGTAATGAATATGTCGCTGCCCATTCCTTTTGACCAGTGGCTAAGGAGAAGAAAATTATTTCAGTTGTAGCTTTGTGTGCCCTAGTTGAACTTGCTGTTAAGAAGCCAATGGTAAGGCCAAGGAATTAAGCATTTCTTTTTTGTAAATAATGAATGCATAATTCTATTGAAGACCAAGGGAGCTGAAAGTAGAGGAAAAGACAATTTCACTGCTTGAGGGATTCTGAACTTTTGACTTTGGCATGACACAAGTAGTCCTCTACCAATTGAGCTGTAGCAGTGGCTGTCCTGCCATCCACTGTCATGGGTATTTACATACCAATGCTGACAACCGCAGCTCAATTGGTAGAGCATCACATGCATCGCGCAAGGGGTTGTGAATTGGGCTCCCACTAACAACATAGTTGTCTCTTTTTTTACATTCATTTCCCGTTTCATCTATCAAAAGTATCAACTTTACCATACAGTTAACCTTTGTCTATGCTTAAGTATATAAAAAAAACGGTTATTTTCCCCTATGTTTTTCTTGGATTCATTGTCTGTTGGTGTCTTGCATTTATCGATAAAAAACAAGCTTAACTGTTTCCCTTAGCATGTCACCAGCAATTACAACACACGAGCCATCATTAACATCAAAGATACATAATATTGGCACAGTTCTTCCTGTGCAAAAAGAACTGTTAGTCTATATCAATTCAGAATAGGCAGTACAATAAATTGTAATATTTGTAGTTTGTAGTAGATGGTGTTGTTCTGACAGATCTCAACACTGCAGTGTTTCTTGGCAGAATGCTTGTGATTGGTGCTGTACCATAATGTAATAGTACATGGGCACCCTTTGTAGTCACTGAACACCACAAATGTTAGTTAACCCTGTGCTTCATTCTAGCCTACTTTGTAACACATCTGCAGATGTTCTTTGGTACTTGTTCAGCTAGTGTCTGACTATGATGACTAGTCACAACGGTGCACATGTTTCATTAGGCACTGATATTATCAGCGTGATGCTTATATAATGTATGGCTATGTTTCCTAAAGGGAACTTGTGTCTTGAGTAGGAGAGGAATAATGAAAGTTGCAAGCAGCTGGAATGGATGCTGTAGAAGTGGACCTGAGGTTTTTATTTATTGCTTCTGTTTCTTTTTATTCCACTCAGAATGAAGCGCGCCAGTTCCATGTGCGCCCTTAGTACAGACCCTCAGGTAAGAACATCCATGTTGGAATCATCAGCATGACCAGTGTTGGAGCCGAGGTTGTTGGCATGTTATCACAAAGTCATTCAAGTGTAGTGAAACTAGTACACGTGCACGGAGGAAAAACTGGGCTGGGATAAAGTAATGATCCTATTCTAATGCTATTGACTTTCGTGCTTTGTCAGTGGCCCGAGTAGTGCTCCGGCCACATTGCCATCATGAACTGGAGACGATAAGAAAGGAATAGAATTCTTAAATTATACTGGCCCAGGACCATGGTGTAAGATATACTGTTTAGGTGAGGACACTCTCGAGACGCGGTCAACCATGTAAAGTAGCAACGGCGCGCATCCATCGGTCCGGTGACTGCAGTGGATGTCAGCTGAATACAAGGTCATAGGTTCGATTCCCAGCTCTGGTGACTGCTTTGCAACGAGAGGGAGTGCAAAAATGCTTGTGCATGTTGCTTTGGGTGCACAGTAAAATACCCGTTGTGTCAAAGCAATCCATAGCCACAAACTATGGCTTATCTTGTAGCCTGTGATTTGCTTGAGTGTGTTAAACCCCAAAATTAAAGCAAAACATTCATGTAAGAGACATGCATGCTTTTTTGAGTGTGTCAGCTGCTTGCAAATTTGTGCATTTAAAGGGGCCCTGAACTAACCCTCGGGCTCTGTGAAAAAACATAGTCCGCAGATAGCATACGCTGCTGTGAACATGTCAAATTTTGCAGTCGTGAGTGGCGTAGTGGTCGCAAGTGGAGCGCAAAGTCACCTTTCTCTCAAACGCTCTCTTTTCAATAGCAGCCCACTTCTCACTCTTTTCTGGATGCTCTATTTCATAATATAGCAGATTCCCACTCGTGGCTGCTATTTGCCAATAGCCGACATCAATCAAGAAGGGTGTTTGGATCAGTGCGCGTCTTTCTACTATTGCCGTGTATATTTAATGACGCAGTCTAATGAACAGGCTGAAGTAAGCGAAAATCTGCTTTCAAATTTCTATAAGAATTACGTACTTCCGGAAGAAGCAGACTATCATCTGCTGACACTCGGCTGCAGCCGCCCGGCTAGGATTGAAACTTTGGTCACTCTGCTTATTGGTATTGTAGCCATTGGGTCTCATTAATGTGAACTAGTTCTGAACGCTCCACTAGCCTCGAACCACGCAAAATTTAGTCAGACCACACGCATGCTTGCCAGTACGCGCTTACTCCTGGCTACTCCTGGTTAGATGCCTTGGCAGACTTCGCTTTGTAATGATCGAGCTATTGACAGCGCTTCAAAGTATGCAAGTTGGTTGTGGCTACTATTCGTTAGTCAAGCTGGTGAGGGACAAAGCCATGGTGACATTTAGTAAGCGGAGCGGGGCGTGTGGACATGCTCCGCTCCGCCGTAGCCTTCATTCACAGTGCAAGACATTGAAGAAGGAGCAGAAGCACCACGAAGGGGGTGTTTGATTGACAATAACTATGCTTCTGCTGAACGCATTGAAGTACTTTTTGCGGCAAGGTATTTATGAAATCGCCTAATTTAACTTCAAATGCATTTCTCCACTTTGATTAAAAAGTGGTTCAGGGCTCCTTTAAGTCTCATCCATCTGGCTTTTCTAGTTTACAGAAAGCTAGAAAGTTGAATATAGAGAAACATACAAAAGCTTTTCATTTATTGTCATCCCAGATTGCCATAGTGCTAGTTCCTAATCCAAATTTGTTTGGTTAAGGTTCTGCCAAGCTCATGTCTTTGCTTTTCTGTTGTTATTCTGCACACAGGCCAAGAGCAACCTGATAAACATGCGCCCGCGTACTGCAAGCTCAGACCAGCTTCGCTCCGCCAGCAAAGGAGATCTCTAGCAAGCTGCGAAGCACCAGTCGCCCCCTGTGCAGCCTTTGCTTTTTTAACGACCGGGGTGGAAATTTTATTCAGTAGCGCACACACCACTCGGAAGAGGAGATTGCAAAGTTGGGCATCCTCGGAATGCATCTAGCCCGGAGAACAGATGCCGGGCCCAACTAAGAGGCAGCGTGACAGTGTACTTACGTTGTCGACGGATGAACGCTGTTTCCGAGCACTAGCTCACAGTTGCTTATGTGTAACCCGTGCGCACGACAGATAGGCTTCTCAGTGGCATTGCTTTGGACTGAGTAGGCAGAGCGTATTATCTCGGTGAAAAGAAAAAAAAGGAAAAGCTTTACTTTAAAAAAAAAAAAAGTAGCGGCCATTTCTCATCGGCCACACAAAGAAAAACCTGCGGGGACCCATTTGGCTGCTCGGTGGCAAAGTGTGATGGTGGCATATGTTTGCCTCTTGTATTTTGCTGCTTTTTCTATGAAGTTTCGAAGTCAGGCCATTTTGAGATGTCAGAGTGGCAGTGTCCACTGTCAGAAGAGTAGTGTACTAAATTTTGCTTTCAAGGCTCATGCATTCACATCATTCTAGGATGTTCTTGTGCTTCACCTGCCACTGGTGCTTTGTTAACAAATTATTGAGACTTGATAGATGTGCTCACATTAGATTCGTTCTTTACTACTGCAACCCTGTGTATGTGCACCACATGTTGGCTTGGGCCTTACAATTGTTTTCATGGATAATTTGTCAAGCGGGGCTGGAAAAAAAAAAGAATTCAGACACACCCAGCACGTTCATATTTTATGTTGGTGTAATGAAAGGAGTCAAGCATGCTCAGATTTCTGCTATGAAAGAATGGTGGTACTCTGATGAAGTGGGCTGACTTAGAGATCACGACAGATTGTACTTACTTTTACTGTAATTTTTAGTAAAATCAGAGTAGAGGTCATTGGATGGCAACCTTAGATTACATGAAGCATTGACTTGCTGCTATGTGCAATCTGAACTGCTCATCAGGTTGTTAATTCACCCTTTTGGGGAGCTCTTGATTGTGCATTATGTAATCATGGAAACGGCATCGGTATCATTTTTTGCTGAATTATGTTTCTTGCGTAGTGTAGAATAGTGGTAGGTGCCCGTGCTGAATAAGTAACTTGTACTCTGGCTACTACATTTTCCACACTTTTTATCGGAGTCACTATCAGCCTTTGAAGAGAGTTAAAAACTCTTACAGCATAAAGGCACGAGCATTGAAGGCACAATAAATGAACTGATGTAGTGCAGTACGTGCTGAGGTGCTTTCACATTTTAGAAATTGCCACCTGAAGCATGTTCTTCTTTGCTGCTTCATAATGGATTTTACAAAATTTGCGGATGAAGTGTATGGCACTGTAGGTGATTCCACATTTTAGAAATTGCTGCTTGAAGTGTGCTGCTTACCACTTGATGATGAATTTGGTGAAATTTTTCGTAGCTCATGTTGCTGCCATGGGACAGTAGATTGTTTAGTGGATGAATGAGCAAAACACAATGCATTGACTGTACAGAACATGTGCATATACCACTGACAGAGACTGAAGCTGTATGTGCTATTGATTATGTGATAACACCTACATAAAAGAAGTTGTGAAAGGATTTTCATCACTTGCAAGCGGTGAAAGCTTTTGATATTTCAGTCACAGAGGTTCTCCCTCTCTTGGTTTCTTGTAATATAAAGGAACTGAAATGCCAATTGCGATCTATGTAAGATTTATGTGCGCCTTGTTAGAAAAGACAGCTTGTGAAAATGACATGTATCCCACATGGCATGTTGCATTCTCAACTTGTTGGTCTTGGGAAAATTAAGGGCAGTGCTGGCTCTACGTGCTGCACATGCTTCGTTGTGGAAGCATGCTGCATGACATTGGAGTCCCCTAGTGTGTCAATTACATGACAATATGCAGAAGGAGAAAAACTTAAGTTTGTTTAGCATCTTGGCTTGCTGCTTGACAAAATTGTCTGAACACATTTCAAAAGTTGCTTGTAATAATCGTGCAGTTTTATGGTCTGCAAAGTGTAGGAAATTGCAACTTGCATTACGACATTCCATCCAGCCATCCGGTGCTCGTGATATTAATGTTTTTGCTCCTGCAGTTTAGCCGTGGTACTGCTGCGCCAGTGTTGTCACAGCGAGCACAATTTTGCATTTCCACACACAGTTAAGCTTCCAAACAGTGAATTGTATGCCTCACTTGACCAAAGACACATGTTGAAGCAAATGACATGGTGTATTCTATTTTGGCCATGGCATTTCAAGTAAAAAGGCATGAACTACACTTCTAGGGGCAGTCGCTGCAACTTGTTCTATTCTAGAAACACTAGCAGGATCTTGTGCATTACACCTGTGAGACATGTTTGTAAGAGAATCGAGGAATTGAAAGTGCTTACGCTCGAGCTTTGTGGGCAGCAGCTGTTTATGTATTAAGTTTTTATGCCACTTTGCATGCACGCCTTATTATAACATCCACTGGTCCGGCCATGTGGCTGGCCACAGTTAAAAGGTGTCTGGCCAGCCTTCGTGTCTATAGAAAGATGTCTTCATGAGAGAAGTGCTTGCAGTGCTCTCTTAACATTCCGCTTTAGAAAACGTGGAGCTCTGTGATCTGAGCGACGCTGTTCGTCGACGTGGGTTTTGCTGCATAACAAGTCTGCGAAAAGGGGGCAAACGACGCCTTTTTTGCTTGGTTCCTATCGGTAATGCTGCTAACGGTGAGACTCTTGCCGTACCCCTACCATGCGGACTTTGCGGGAAGAGCAGGACAGTTTGTTCTTTCGTCTTTTTTGTTGTTATTTATTTTGTTACAAGTTCTCTTTTTTTCCTTGTTTTAACGCATTGACGATCGCTGTGCGCTCTTGTTGGGGCATGGATGTGCATCTTTTTTTGCACCATGCGCTGTATGCACTGCGTGCTATCTTGTGTGCAGCGTCACTTGTCGGACAGGAGATGCTGTGCAGATTTTACATGTACATGTGCACGCCTGCGTGAGCTGTCTTCTTTTTTTTTTCTTGCGTGTGTGCGTGTCCGTGTGTGCATTTGTATGAGAAATAAAAAGTGTAATACACCATGTCTATATGTGCATAGAAAATATACCGCCTGGTATAAGCCTTGCGAAGACCTAATTTTTCGTGCAGACCTAATTTACCCACATAGTAGTCTCTGCCAACGCATTGATGAAGAAAAGGAGCCTGCTAACTACAGCCAAGCTACAAAATGTGGTCAGTATTGCTTTGAAATTTGGTCACTAACTCGGTAGAGCTGGCATTTTAGACAGGCAGTTCTCCTGAAAAGATTGGCTGCGTTTGGCTGGATGTTAGACAAGAAAGACCTAATATCAACTATGAAGTGCTCCATAAGTTCCAAACAAGTAGATGTAATTGACACAGGCCTATACTAATTCGTTATTATTAGCTTATCCCCTTATGTGTACAAAGAACACGTAAGGGGATAAGCTAATAATAACGAATTAGTAAAGGCCTGTGTCAATTACATCTACTTGTTTGGAACTTATGGAGCACTTCATAGTTGATATTAGGTCTTTCTTGTCTAACATAAACGTTTTGTCTCTATTTCGACATGGTTTCGCTAAGAGAATATCTACAACTCGGCTACTTACCACTCTACAGGATTTTTTAATGGTGTTGGATCACTCGGAGCAAATATATGAATATTTTCTGGACTTTAGCAAAGTGAGAAAAAAGTGTTGCATAAACTAGAATTCATTGGTCTTCATTGTTATTGAGTGAAGTGGGTGGATGTGTATTTGCAGAATTGAAGTCCATTTGATGTGGTAGATGACCGGGTTTCTCGCATTCTTCCCGTCTCTTCTGATCTGCCACAGGACAGTGTACTGGGTCTTCTGCTATTTTTAGCGCACGTAAATGAATTAATTTAATTAGTGTCTTACCCATGTAACTTTTTTGCAGACAACTGTATTGTCACAAAATGACACAAGATGTGCACAAAGAAATGTGCAAAAGTGACCGTGCTGTTTTACAGGCCCAATTAAAGGTTGAGCAGTGGTGTTGAACATAGGACATGGAAGTTAACGTTCAAAAGACGTCTTACTAGGAATCGCATGTAAAGTACAGCTAAGTATTTGTCTATACACATTGCAATAAAAAATAGTACAGGTAACTGAACACAAATATCTAGATGTTACGTTCACTTCAAAAGTTTCCTGGTCAGCTCATGTTTCTCACATTTGTGCATCAGCCTTTAGGAAGCGTGTTTTTTAAGGAGAAAATTGGGAAAGGCTCCACCAAAGCTCAGGTAATTGGCGTGCAATACATAAGTCAAGGTTAAAATAGAATATGCTTGCGTAATTTGGGATATACAAAAACTAAGAGATGTTACAAAGGAAAGCTGTCAGATTTATTTATGGGAAATATAAAAGGAATTACTAAGCTAATCTACTGTGTGTGTGTGTGTGCGTGATATTCCAACAATACTAATGTGTGGAAAATATGCTCACGTAGTGTATTTGAATATTTTAAAAAGTAAACTAGACATGTCCATACCTTTACATGTCTAGCCCTTAAGTACCAGAAGGACTCGACACACTGAAACAACAGATTTTAACAAAGATAAATGCATTTAAACAGTTTTTTCCCATAGACAATTTCCGACTGGAACACCCTTCCTAAAGCTGTTTTTCAGGCCAGTGATTTTTGCGAGGCACTTAACATGTTGCCACATTAGTCTGCTTTTTGTTTGAATTAACATTTTTACAGGTGCAGATATATAACCCTGTTCATTTGTTAGTGCGAATGCTTATATTTGTTAAGTTTTGGTTATTATTGCTGTGTGTCTGGTAACCGCATTTTCTTTCTAGTTTTATTTTTATCATATTCCACTCCTGCTTGGGCCTGCAGTGTTGTGAAATAAAGCAAATAAAAACGGTACGTGGGTGAACAGGCGCCAACAAGTGAAAATTTATGCTGTGCTTGGTGGCTGGGATTTCACTCATTCCTAGGGGTGTGCATATATTCAAAATTTTTAATGACTTGAACAGTACTAATTGTAATTAGATTTGAGTATACACTCTTTGAAACTCAAATATTTGCTCCTGCTCCAATATAAACAATAAATAACTCTTCTTTGATCCACTGTGGTTGCTCAGTAGCTATGCCATTGAGCTGCTGAGCCCCAAGGTCACATGTTCGGTCCTGGTCATGGCGACCTCATTTATATGAAGACAAGCAAAGTTCTCATGTACTTATTAGGTGCGCGTTAAAAAAATACAGGTAATAAAACTTCATCCGGAGTCCCTACTACAGCGTGCCTTATAATCTGATTGCTTTGGCTTGCAAAACACCAGTTGTGATGAAATTAATAGCACTTGTTTGAGTCTGTAGGAGAAAAAGACGAGTGCAAGCGGTAACTGTTCCAAATGATTGTGCTGCTGGAGGACTGTGATTGTTATATAGAGGCACCAGTTTTTGACTGAGTGTGTGGAGCAGCTAACACCCATTAGATACTCTTCTATTCAGTCATTCAGTAAGGATTTCTTGCCTACAGTCGGGGTCCTACAAATCTGCAGTGTTGACTTAGACAAAACATCTAGGACATTTAGCCATTCTTGCTATGTTTGCATGCCTCTGCAACCATGTGCAGGGCTATAGTAAAACACTTAACCTTTTCAGTGAGCATCTGGCAACGTGCTGTTCCTTTGTTTTACTGATGCTATTGGCATGGTGCACCAGGTACGGTCACCTTTTGTTGCGATTCCTTTACAAGCTCCTCACTTGACCAGACGGCCAGTTATCAACACTGGTACACGTATCAAATAATGAAAAGACACCTTTATACCAAACAAGATCTATGCAACCTGATTATAAATGTGGATATAAAGCTGATTATCAATATGAAAGTATCCAAAGGTTATCCTTCTTGATTGTACGCATGATTTTAGAAAATGTTTTGCTTGAGCACCCCTGCTGGTTTGCCCATCATCTGTTGGAGACCATGTGTTTTCGACTGTAATTGTGTGTCTCTTTTAGGTTTATGTAACAAAGTCTGCACACCATATGCATGTGCCGAGGCTTCATAATCAAAAATGACAAGCTGACAGATTTATTCACATACATTTTTGTGCATGAAAACTATCTTGGCGAGCATTGGTATCCCACTCTGCTAGTCGTAACTACGATACACAACCCGGGACATTGTTAAAATATACCATTTACAGCATTTTGTGAATACTCGCAACATATTTCACACTATGCTATGTTAATTAAGGGAGCAGACAGGTTGCTGTGCAAGTGTAAAGTAGCAGCACAGTGAGGTCGTTCACGGTATGTCTGTCATGAACTCCATGCAGACACATGTCTTCTGGTTGCAGAAGAGGCCAGGGCCACATTCTCGGACATCGTGAAGGTCGGAAGGTCTGTTGGAGCAGTCCGAGTTCTTTCCTACAGGTGGAGCGATGCAGTTTGACCAATTAGATTTATTTCACAAAGCCCAGGCTCTAGGGCACTATCTAGTTCAGGTCACGAAATGTAGGACGAAAAGCGGTCGAAAGTCATCTCACTCCCCAGGGAACCATTTATGTTCCATAGATGTCGATAGAACAATGTTTCAGACATTGCACACATTCTGTAGATATCTAGATTTGTCCAAACATTACAAATACATACGATAAGAAAGGTAACCTAGGGGCCCAATTTTTATTAATCATAAGAAGCCAACAAACAGTCACCAAGGACAACATAGGGGAAATTACTTGTACTTATTACTCCGCTGCCAAGGTTTGTGAGTGGGGGCGCTGGATAACGCTCCCAGATTTAGTTCTAGTAGTAAAAATATAAATACCCCAGAAAGTAGATGCGAAAATGGTGCCGCGGTAGCTCATTGGCAAGAGCATCGCACGCATAGTACGAAGACGTGGGATCGTTCTTCACCTGTGGCAAGTTTTTTTCATCCATTTTCATTTCCTATTACATTTCGTACAAGTAATTTCCCCTATGTTGTCGTTGGTGTCATTGTTTGTTGGCTTCTTATATGATTACAAATACATGCCATAAATAATCTAAATCCCATCCAAATCACGTTGCTGTAATGTGGTAAGCATATCGCTACCGCATATCATCACCATCAGCCTATATTTATGTCTATTGCAGGACGAAGGCCTTTCCCTGCGACCTTCAATTACCCCTGTCTCGCGCTAGCTGATTCCAACTTGCCCCTGCAAATTTCCTAACTTCATCGCCCCACCTAAATTTCTGCCGTCCTCGACTGCGCTTTTCCCTTACCTTCGGCCGGTATTTTGTAGCTATGCGTTATGCTTTATTCTATACTAGTCTTATCATCCACGGCTCACGGCCGGCTGATCCCAATGATTACGGGAGCGGACCGTCACTATGACCACTGACCAAGCGCGAAAAGGCATTAGCATCGGAAAGGCATCACTACAAAATACTGGCCTTGGTATCCATTCTGTAACTAATGGTCCACCGGCTATCCATCCTATGCATTACATGGCCTGCCCAGCTCCATTTCTTTCTCTTAATGTCAATTAGAATATCGGCTATCCCCGTTTACTCTCTGATCCACACCGCTCTCTTCCTCTCAATGTTAGGCCTAACATTTTTCGTTCCATCGCTCTGTGTGGTCCTTAACTTGTTCTCAAGCTTCTTTGTTATCCTCCAAGTTTGTGCTGTTACGGAGCGATCCATACATCGATCAACGCGATGCTTGGCAGAGCGACAAAGACGACGATGAAGACGCTGGCTCTTGGGCCGGATTGGACATCTCTTGCCCTAGCCTCCTCTGTATATATCCCCTTCAGCGGCGGTGGCTACGTTTGTGTACGCAAATTTGAATCGCCCGCCGCTGCAAGTGAGAGCGTCGGTGGGGAATTTGGGCGCCTTCCGCAGTTTCGTAGACGCTTCGCACGTGAACACCTAGCGCCATCTCGTTTTGGATGGCGAAGCTCAAGCTCAAACAAGCATTCAAGATGGACGCCTCCGCGTTTTACGGGTCGGCACGTGAGTACCCCCTACAAGTCTCTTAATTTTGCCATCATATGTTTTTAATAGCAAATATTTTTTATTGTGAGTTGCTCATTTAGGCTTCTGACGTTTGCTGATAATATTTAATTTACCTTAGCTGGAGCGAGGCTCGTGTTAAGGAGGGAAATGTATAAGCGTACACAAACGTGCGCACCGCGCCTCAATGCCGCAATCCCGATAAAAATACGGAAGTTGCTCGCGCAACTTATGCGTGTTGTACTGATTCGTAGCGCGTGCTTTGCGCCTTGTAGGTCTTGAAGATCACTCCCGTTCACGAAGAAGAGTAGGAACGTCCTCAGCTGAGCAATTTTTGCTAAAAATTGCCAATGGAAATGTGTCGGATGGCGACTTCTCGGACGATGAGCTGGATGAGACTGTAGAAATAACAGTAAGTGTCTGTTTCTCGAAAATTCTGCAGCAATACTATTCATTGTCTAATTCTGTCTTGTTTGTTTTTGTAATCCGCACTAACACAGCCTCAAGAGAGCGAACGACCGGCATCAGGTATTGCTCACGAGGACAGTGAGGAAGAAGAGCCCGCGCCCGCGCCACCCGAACCACCTCAACCTAAACGCAAAAAGAAAGCAGAAGTGAAGTGGATTGACAAGGATTTTACACCTACAAGCACTGATTGCACCTTCAGTCACCAAGAAGCGACTACTCTGCTAGAGCCTCTTGAGTACTTTCTGAAGTATTTTCCAGCAGACATGTTCAGCGAGCTAGCCAAGTTCACTAACATTTATGCTTTGCAACAAGAAGGAGTTGAGCTGCAGACCACAGCTGATGAAATGAAGGTATTTTTCGGAATAATGATGCGAATGGCAGTCCTGAAGTACCCAAGAATACGGATGTATTGGCAAGAGGATACAAAAGTTCCCACTATTGCTGACACAATGTCATGCAAGCGGTTTTTTAAACTCAGGGCCATGCTCCATGTGACGGACGTTAACAGTCCGAGGGACCCTACACCTGACAAATTTTGGAAAGTAAGACCAATAATCAGTGCAATACAAACCCAATGTCTCAAGCTTGTACCGTTGCCAGATCAAAGCATTGATGAGCAAATGATTCCGTTTACGGGAAGGGTTGTTGCGAAGCAATTTGTGAAAGGGAAGCCCAACCCGGAAGGGATTAAAGTCTTTGTTCGCTGTAGTGCTGACGGGTTGGCCCACGACCTGGAAATTTACCAAGGGAAAGGTACGGGTGTAAGTGAGAACCATTTCCACCTCGGCCTAGGGGGTTCTGTTGTGATGCGACTTGTAGAGCATGCTCCACATGGGCACAACATCAGGGTTTACATGGATAACTATTTTTCTTCTGTGCCCCTCTTGCGGGAACTGAAAGAGCTTGGAATTTTAGCAAGTGGCACCATCCGATCGAACCGTCTCCTCGGATGCCCCTTGAAAAGCGACAAGGAACTAAAGCAGACAGGGCGCGGTAGCTACGATAGGAAGGTCAGCGAGGAAGGAGATATTGTAATAGTTAGATGGCACGACAACGGTCCGGTGAACATGGTGTCGACAATCACTGGCATCGGAGAGTTGTCAAAGGTGAAAAGGTGGAGCGAGTCACTGAAACAACATGTCGAAATTGACTGCCCGGAAGTAATTTCACAATACAATAGCTTCATGGGGGGTGTGGACAAATTAGATTTTTTAATGTCTTTGTACCCCCTCAAAGCCAAGACGAAGAAGTGGCCAGTCCGTGTAATCTCACACTTCGTAACATTTGCCATTTGCAATGGCTGGATAGAGTACATTCGGGACGCAAAGGAAGAAGGCATCTCCAAGAAGGACATGAAAGATGTAATGGCCTTCCAAACCGATGTAGCCCGCAGTCTCATCGCAATCAACAAAAGCGAGCGGCCCAAGAGGGGACGGCCGAGCAGCGCTGTGAGGCCAAGTAATTCCCGGAAAGCACACAACTCGACCCCAATGCCCACAAACTCCACAAGATATGATGGCATCAACCACTGGCCAAGGCACGTCGCTACAAACTTCGCTCAACGATGCAAGAACCACGGATGCACTTCGAGGTCCCGAGTTTGCTGCCGCAAGTGTGAAGTCTTTCTTTGCTTGTCTGCTGCAAACGACTGTTTTTACGAATTTCACACCAAGATCTGAAATCATGTGTCGTAGCACTCGACTGTTTCCGAAAAATGTTTTATTTGCACAAACAAATTACCCGAAACAAGCAGTTTCTAACCGTAAAGCCTTACTCCTAGACAAAAGCTAAAGGTCGCCATTGAGGCGCTATGTACACAATTGTGCACGCAACAGAAGTTCTTGGTATGGACAAAAAACAATTGTAGGAATTTTTTTTTGTTTTCTGGCTGTTTAATAAAGTACCTTTTGAATAGAGTTATAATTTTCTTGGCAGTTTTTCTTAATTCGCACCTGAAGGGGATATATTGTAAATATATCCTTCGCCTCCATCTCACTTCCGTCATACTTTGGTGGAGGTGCGGGTGTGATGAGCAGGTTGTTCGTGTGCGATTTGCTGCTTTCTTGCCTCTCGTTCCGCAGCTCTTTCCTCTCGTTGCGCAGCCCGTTCTTTTCGCTCTGCAGCGCGTTCTTCTCGCGCTCGCGCCACCCGCTCGTCTAACCACGCCTTTAACTCTGCTCCTTCCAGCCCCATGCGTTCTGCTAAAGCTAACAGCTCTCGCGTGCTAGCCATGGTTAACAGCCGTTAGAATTAACAAAAAAAATTCCAAACGAACGGCTTTGTCCTGTCGCGGACGCCAATTTGTGATGAGCAGGTTCTTTCGTGTTAATGTTTTCTGGCGGTTCTCTGAGGCGGAGCCTCCCAGAACCCAATCGAGGACAAAGCCGTTTGTTGAGAAACACACAAACTTTTAATAATTAAAACTAGAACGAAAAGAAAACTATAAACCAAACACGCAAAGATAAAATGAAAACATGTAGCTCGAACGCCTAATGATATCGGGCAAGTTCGGGCAGGAAGCGGGCATGTGCGCGTGCTATAGTCCCGACGCGGAGTAGCGGAGACGAGACGACGAGATGAGCGGTGTTGGTCTCACCAAAGCTCGTGTCGGAACGTCGTAAAGGCTACCAGAGCGTGGCAGCGCTGGCTCGGTGGGAGAAGACAGGCGGCTCGGCAGCACGAGTTGACGGCGGCGGCGTCCTGGCCGGGCAGCTGGTCGTAGAGCTCGGGCCCGTAGCCCGACAGCTCTCGTTCTGCCCACGGGCGCAGACGCTCACCGGCCTCGGGCAGCAGCAGTTGACAATCGCGCAGGGTGGCGATGCCCGGGAAGGCAGGCGGCTTGGCAGCAGGGGTTGACGGCGGCGGCGTCCTGGCCGGGCAGCTGGTCGTGGAGCTCGGGCCCGTAGCCCGACTGCTCTCGTTCTGCCCACGGGCGCAGACGCTCGCCGGCCTCGGGCAGCAGTTCTCGAACGGATGGAGTGGCGGCGCCCAGGAATGGGTTGGCAGGAGGCCCCGGCCGGGTGAAGTCCTGGTGGCTCGGGTCCGGAACCCGACGGCCGTCTTCAACTCCCGATCCGGTGGCCGACCTTGTCCTGGTGCCGCTTCTGGAACTCCTCCCCCTACTGCCAGCGCGGCTCCTTTTTCTGCTGCTCTGGTCGATTCGTCGATTGCTCATTGGCTCCTCGAGGCTCCGTGTTCTTTTGTGATTGGATTGGCTTTTTCTTCTTTTGATTTCTTTTCTTGTGCCGCGTGTTCACGCGCCGGACGGTCTTCGGCGTCGTCGTTTTCGGCGCGGCACGGTAGAGCGGCGCGTGCTCTCCTTGTCGTCTGCTTGTTGTTTGAATGTACCGCACCTTGTCGCACACCACAAATATCACCGTCGCGCACCACACATCACAGCGGGGTACGTCTCGCATCGCAACGGAAATTCGCAGCGGCCGTCGTTTCGGACATCTGTCTGCAATGGCAGAAGACAGCGTCTACATCAGCGCCCGCCACTTCAACGGTCGTGCTTGTGCAACCCCGGGATTCTGGCATGTTCTCCGGTTCCGGTGACGCGGACGTTGAAGACTGGCTGGCGGAGTACGAATGCGTGAGTAAAAACAACCGATGGGACCCCACCATGATGTTGGCAAATATAATCTTCTACCTGACAGGCACTGCGAAGGTATGGTTCGATAATCACGAAGCTGAGATTGGGAGCTGGGACACCTGCATAGAAAAACTCCGAGAATTGTTTGGGAAGCCCATTGGCCGGAAGATCGCCGCGACAAAGACGCTCGCGTCACGTGCGCAGACGGCTACTGAATCTTTCATCGCGTACATAGAAGACGTATTAGCGCTTTGCCGCAAGGCCGACGCCGAGATGCCGGAGGACGACAAGGTTAGGCATATCTTGAAAGGGATCGCCGACGACGCCTTCAGCTTTTTAATGTGTAGAAATTGTTCTACAGTCGACGCTATTATTTTAGCCTGCTTTCAGCAGGCTAAAAGCCGGTGCATTGGCCACTCATTTGCCCGGCTTCCCAACACGGCGGCAACGTCCTCTTGCGAAGACCGCACGGCTGCACAACCGTCAGTTCCGCCAGATCAGCTGACACGTATTGTACGTCGCGAACTTGAGGCCATGACCCCTGCTGCAGTTCAAGCCGGTGACTCGAGCTCGATTACGGCTCCATTCGTTCAAGCCATTGCCCGGCAGGAGCTCACCAACATAGGCATTCACTCTGTGTGCACCGTTGCCAGCCCACCACAAACTTCGTGGCGTCCGCCCTCTTCCTATCAAGAGCAGCGATTTGCTACTCGATACCGCGACCCTGCTGCGTGGCGAACCCCTGACGATCGACCGATAAGTTTTACTTGTCACCGTATCGGCCACGTCGCCCGTTACTGCGCCACCCGCTGGTCCTCGGCGCCTCGAACGCTGTCTACCCCTTACCGCCGTCCCGAAAGCACCCGCTTTCCGCCTTCAACCCAGTCCTATTTCCCCAACGCCGAGGTTTCGATCCCAGGATAAGTAGCCGCTCCCCGTCGCCGCGTGGTCACCAGTCACGCTCGCCTCCAGGCCGTCGGCCGTCGTCTCGCTCACCACAGACTCTCCGCCCGTCGTCCCCCTGCAGCCCTGCTCGTGCCTATCAGGAAAAATAAACAATGCAGCGCCTGGAGGTGACTCTGCATTGACAACTGCCATCACAAATCCTCTTCTGACGCTGCCGACAAGACGAAGCTTGTTAGACGTTGATGTTGATGGCGTAACTATTTCTGCACTCATCGACACTAGAGCGCACATCTCTGTAATGAGCGCAGATTTTCGCCGACGCCTTCATAAAGTGCTCACGCCTGCCGCCTCCCGCATTCTCCGCGTCGCTGATGGAGGGACTCCTGCCGTTCTTGGGATGTGCACCGCCCGCGTCTGCATTGCTGGTCATCCCACTTCCGTCGAATTTGCCGTCATCGAGAAGTGCCCCCATGACATTATCCTCGGCTTAGATTTTTTTGTCCTCTCATTCTGCCCTCATTGATTGTGCAACCGGTGCTCTTCAGCTTGAGCTGCCCCATCCTCCCGACAGTCCAGCCGACATAACGCCACGTTTATGCTCTCGCCACCACGTTCGTTTGCCGCCTCAAGCTGCTACATACGTTACTTTGATGTCATCACGCGACATTCCCGATGGCGACTGCGTCTTGTCTCCGATTATCGACGTCCTGCTAGCGCGCGATGTCGCCCTGGCTCACACCATTGTTTCCGTTGCCGACAATACGGTGGTCGTGCCGCTTTTCAACGTCAGCCTGTTGACTCAGGTTATCCCGCAAGGCATGTCGCTGGCCGCGATTTCCTCGCAACGCAACAAGGGCGAACCGTGGTGTTCGCGAAAAGAAAGAACAACACCAACACTGACCGCGCAGCTCTCGTCAACACGGAGCACGTTGTAACACAATTAAGCAGACGACACTTGCTGTAGGCCGGTAGTGCTTTTCGTGTAGTGATACATGTCCTTGTACATTCTCTTTTTGTTACTTTCTTTGTATAGAAACAAATTAACTAACATCTAAACTATTACGAACAACATTTGTTCACCATAATGTTGGAAAAATTATCGATGACGCGCCCTGGGTAGCCAATCGGATAGCTGGCCCAGTGACGTATTCTGGGCAAATCGCGTCATCTGGGCACAAAAATCAGCCGCTTGGCGTACTGCAGTCGGTAGCGATGTACATTTTTAATGTACATCGGGTAACTGGGATATAATTTGTCCACGTAACAATGCTATGCGGCGCGCTTCTCACATCGCATGACAAATGCAAAATGATGATAATTATGATGGAATTATTGGCATCCGCTTTGAAACAAAGCGATGACAAAGTCACCTAGCCAGCTAATGATGATTATGATTATTATTTATTGGCATCCCCTTTAAAACGCGGCGGGGACAATGTCACTTAGCCAGATTGATTTAATCAGGTACACAATATATATATATATATATATATATATATATATGCTAGTATTTTCGTATACACATCATTAAACTTCTTTTCCTACCTTGTACCGCTACCTGTGCATCCATAGAGTTAGTATAACCAACTCTAGAGAATAAGCTCCCCATAGCGCCCGTGTATTGAAATCTGTAACTGAAGGGCGCTGCCATGTTGCTACCCTATGCAGGCGCGCAGGCGCAGACGACGAGATGCGATTCATACGAGCGCGCTATCAACGCGATCCCGAGCCTCCGTCAGTATGGTAGCGCCATCTATTTAAGGCGCCGGCAAACACAGCCTTTTAAACACCGTAAATTTTACATCAATATTTTCTAAATAGCCATCCCATCTTTTTGAAAAAATATACGTAATGAACTTCAAACGTTGTCCGTGCCTACGTGCTTCGTGTAAGTGCTTGCTCTTGCATAAAACCTTGAATATTTTTAGTGCTAGAACACGGCCGCTCGATGGGACGCATGAGGTGCGGCCTGCCACGTCACCCGAAACTGGTGTGAGGCGCCTAGTTCTCCGCGCCACCGCAGCGGCGCCACTGCTCCGGGACAGGCGCGCGGGTGGGAGCGTTTCTTTGGCGCCGTCCGAATGCTCCGCGCAGCGGCCGCGGTTAGCGTTGACATTTTATTCACGCGAGAGTTGTGCTTTTTGTTCCCAAAATATAAAATAAAATACCAACACTACCTGCAAGGATATCAATATACCCAGGAGTCGGTATTGGGCCGCTAATAGGCTCACATAGGCCAGGACGGCGCACTTCTGCCGCTGGTTTCGAGTCTCATGACCATCGTTCAAGAGAACTGACGAGTTCCTTATCGAGAGGCAATATACTGCTGATACAGTGGGCGCTTTTGTTGAGTGTGCTTATTTACTTGCCTCGCTTGGCGTGCTTGTTTGCTGTTTAATGAAAACAACAACAAAAAAAAAGTTAAATGAAACTTCTTAGACTTCTTAGTTATGCGTGAGTAATGACATAGGTTTGTATACCTATTTTCTGCGAGATTTCTTTAGTTTCGCCTTTCTAGAAAAATGGGGTAGGGAGCAATTTATAACGGATGGTGCATTCAGCCACATTGCCGGCGTGTAGCATATTTATGTAAAGACGATGCAGTGAAAAAGCGTTGTTCAGCGAGAATAGAGCAATTGCAATGGTGAAAAGAAAAAAAAAAGATCGAGGGAGGCTGTGCCAATTGTTATTTTCTTTATTTACACGATGTGAAGCCACGGAAAAGTGGCTTGTTCAACAGCTTTAAAATCATACTACCTTCCGTGACGGAGGCTTAATTGTAGGCGAGTTTTAACCATTACACAGTTGCATTCAGGTCGCCGGTCCAGTTCACCAGTAGCAGCTGTAACAATTTGCTTAGAAACACCTTACACAGATCCTCGTTGTGGCCCTTGGATGAAGTGAGGCGATCACACCAATTAAAAACGTGTCACTCGACTCCCAAATGCTTCCTTTGCCACTTGTCCCTGTCGCGAAATGTTTTTCAGCCATGCTTTACGGCGTTCTACGTCGCTCGGAAACTCAGGGTACCGGATTAATGGTTCTTTTCTTGCGTTAGTAACACACAGTGGGCACGCAACAGTTGCGTGGGATAGTGCCACATGCAACACGACAAGAACCTCGACACATTTATACTACCACGTGCGTGGACAAAAGGCGTGCAAGCGAGACGCGAAAGCTGTCCCGCGGCGCCTTCCCGGAGGGAGAGCATGATGATGATGATGATTTATTGGCATCCCCTTTGAAACGGGGTGGCGACAAATAGTCACCTAGCCTGCTTGATTTAATCAGGTATACTACACATGTTCTTTATCTAGCATTTTTGTATACCTCTCATTATCTTTCTTTTTCAAAACTTTAGCTTGTACCGCTGCCTATGATTTTAAGAGATCAGGTCGTATCCATCTTTTCCCTGCTTTTTTAGGAGCGAAGCTCCTTATAGCGGCACCCGTTCCGTCCCCGTCGTCGTAGTAGTAGTGTGTAACCAGTCTGAGAAAAATGAGAAAAAAAATTCCGAAGTTGTGTCCGTAGCGCGGAATCGAACCAGGGACCCCGCGCTTCCGAGCGCGCGGCGTTAACCCACTACGCCACGAAGCGCACATAGACACACGCACCACGATGGCAATAAATACCCAACATTAACGAAAGGCCGCGTTTCTAGCGCGTTTCTAACGCATTTGTGCTAGCGCGTTACGGCCCGTGTAAGAAGCTGGTGTAAGACGCTGTGGCCTCTCCGCCTTACCTTCAACGCGCTTCGAAACGCGCTGCCCAAGGCGGTGGCAAGTCAAGTTCAAGTCGAGGAGCGTTTATGAATACGGGGGGTATACTCTCTCAGCAGTCATGTGATGGCGTCGGCAAACGCGGTGCACGTTCCGGCATGTGTAAATGGCTGCGTAAGACGCTGTGGCCGTTCTCCCTTACTAGAGAGTACTGCACGTTTCTAACGCGTTTGTGCTAGCGTCCCCTTAAGCGGGAGATCCGATGATTCCCTCCGGAGCTTCGCCCACTCATCATCATTCACCCCGTGGATATGCTGTGATTTTTTTTCCACCAGTACTCTAATCGTCTCTTGCTGATCTCTACGGCTGATCTGTTTATGTTTCCTTCCACTTTAAACCCAAGCGCTTCTGGGAGTTGCACGATACCTACGGTTCTCGCTGGGTGGATCCCGTCGCATTCCATTAGGATGTGCTGAGTGGTCTCTGGATCTTTACTGCAGCATACACATGTCTCATCTAGTTCCGAATATTTGTTCCGATATGTTTTCGTCCTTAGGCAACCGGCTCGAGCCTCAAATAGCAAGGCACTGCCCTTTGTGTTATCGTACAGATTTTCCCTTCTAATTTCTTTCTTCTCATTCTTGTAAATCTCCATTGTCCTTTTCGTTTCCATTCTTTGCATCCAATTCACGGTCTCTATTTCTCTCACTTTCTTTCTGATGACCCCTGGTTGTCTATTTACAGTTTCGATTATCCTGTACTTGGTTGTCAACTTCCTTGACCTCTTCCTCCATTCTGTGTCCACGCTTTTCATGTAGAGATACTTGTGCACTTTAGCCGCCCATTTATTTTCATCCATGTTCCTGAGCCTTTCTTCACAACTAATTTTGCTCTGTGCTTCTCTGACTTCAAAAGAGGCCCACCCCATGTCTCCATGCACTGCCTCATTTGTCGTATTACCGTGTGCTCCCAAAGCCAACCGGCCTACTGATCTTTGGTTAACTTCCAAACCCGCCAGTATATCCGATTTTAAGCATATAATGGCATTTGCGAATGTTAGCGCTGGCACCATTACTCCTTTCCAGATTCCACGCACCACCTCATACTTATTGTGGCCCCACAGTGCTCTGTGTTTCATTAATGCTGCATTCCGCTTCCCCTTTATTTTCAGATTATCTTGGTGGTTGCTTGAGTAATTCTTTCCGTCGTTTATGTGTACGCCGAGGTACTTATATTGCTTCATTATGGGTATTACTTGCTGTTGAATGGACACCACGAAGTTACTCGTCTCTTCATTAAAGATCATAATTCCTGATTTCTCTGTGCTAAACTTAAGGCCTAGATTTCTCGCTGCATTGCCACAGATATTCGCAAGTATCTGTAAATCTTTTTTATTGTCCGCTAGTAGCACAATGTCGTCTGCGTACATCAATCCAGGGACCTTCTGTTGCACCATTTGTCCATTACGCATGTAGGATAAATCAAAACCTAATTCGCTGTTTTCCAGTCGTCTTTCTATGCCCTTGACGTAAAGCGTGAACAACAATGGTGACAGAGGGCATCCTTGCTTCAATCCTTGGTGAATTCCCACCATTTCATTTCCTTTTCGGCCTTCCCATGCCACTTGTACTTGGTTGTCTTGATATATCTCCCTCAGCAGCTCCACGAAATCGTCATCTATGCCTTCGTATTGAAGAATATCCCACAACAATTCCCTGTCTACGTTGTCATAAGCTCCTTTAATATCTAGAAATGCTACCCTAAAGGTCTTTTCTGAGCTACTGAAATCTCTATGCACTGAGTTAGTACAAACATATTGTCTTCTAAGCGTCTGCCTGGCCTGAACCCATTCTGTAGTTCCCCCAATACACCGTTTTCCTCCACCCACTTCGACAGTTCTAATTTTATGGCTTGCATTGCCATTCTTTATATCACCAACGTTACTGTAACTGGCCTGTACGAGCTCGTCTTATCCTTATCTCCTTTGTCTTTGTAGATGAGATTCATCTTGCTTTCACGCCATCCAACGGGAATATTCTTTGTTCGAATCACTTGCTCTATGGCATTAGTCAGCAGTGCCTTGCTTTTTGGACCGACGTTTTTGATTAGCTGTATTGGGATTTCATCGGGTCCTGCTGCCGTGTTGTTAGGGACATTTTCTGCTGCCTTTTTCCAATAAAAGCTTTCTATGCTGAATTTTGATCTCTGAAGCCTCTCTGTTGTTGCTGGATCTGTTGTCTGAACTACGCTTTTTCTCGTACCGAAGTTATGCCTGATATAACGTCTGTGATGTACCGCAGCGCATCATCGCCTTCATAGATGTTACCGTCTTCATCCCTTATAGCCGTTTGCGAGTTTCTAGTTGGAGCTCCGAGTGCTTTTATATGGGTGGAGAATCTTTTTGGGGCGCCTTTGTCTCTTTTGTGAATGTTATGCACCCAACGTTCACTTGCGCATTTAATTCCCGCAGCAGTAGCGCCACTCCTAAAATAGTGGTTGCAATTGTCAACTTTCGCTTCACAGCTCCGCCCATACTTCGCCGCGCGACGTGGCAGGCCGCACCTCGTGCGTTTCATCGAGCGGCCGTGGCTACAAAAATGAGTCGTAGCAACATGGCGGCGCCCTTGTGGTGCTCGCTTTTCTCGCCCAGCTTTTCCTCTAGAGATAGTATGTGTGCATCTGGTGCATGACTTTGCCACCTGGTGTAATAATATGCGAATGCAAAGCACAGTGTCCACGTATCGACGCCACACGGCGCGCATGTCTCATCGCGTCGTTCCTCGCGCGCTAGGGTGTGTTCATAGGGCATTTTCTCGCTGCACGCTAGCAAGTGCTGGTGTGTTATACATACGCGAATTTTTCCGTGCACAAAGCGATCCTCCCGATAGGTTACCTGTTTTGGACAAACTGACCATGCTAAATCCTTTTTATCACAACACACTGGTCAGACACTGAGTAGTGTTTTTATGCTCACGTAACCTTTTACAATGTATCTTCTTTTGCCAAGCCTGTAATAAAGAAAAGCTGGCGTGGCTCAGTGGTAGAGTAGCTGACTCCCACGCAGCGGGCCCAGGTTCGATCCCGGCGGGAACTGGGTATTTTTTCCCATTCTTAGTGATAGCTGCTACGGACACCACCGGCGGCGGCGGACACCATCGCCAACCGAAACGACTGTTAGAATGAGCCCATAATAGCTTACGCTGTAAAAGGTATCGACATTGATTCCAATACACAAAATGATAACGTGCGCACATGCTTCAAGTGGCGCCTACGGCGCTCAATTTCTGATCGCTTGTAGGAATGAATCAATATTTGGCCATTCAACCACATCAGCAGATAAGGCGTTCCAGTCTGCAATTGTCCGAGGCAAGAAAGAGTACATGAACGTGTTAGTCCTGTATTTAAGCTTAGATACCTTTTCTGGGTGAACAGACCGAGTAAAGCAGGCGCTATGAATCCGGATCGATCAATTCTTAACGTGTTGTGATATAGTGAATAAAAAAGTTTTAACCTGTCCTGATAACGCCTCGTTTGAAGTTTTAAATGGGAAGCATTTCTTGGCGAACATTTGCTTCATTGACAGTATCTATCTAGCCACCTACGTGTTTGTGCTCTCATGGTCGTTTCGTTAACTTGGTATGTACCAAAATTGGCATACTATGACAAGAGTATATGACGAACATAAATGATATGTCATGACATGCGTGTCATGTAGGTCATGAAACAGCTGCCTACGTCCTGGTGCTCTCATGGTCGTTTCGTTAAGTTGGTAGGTACCAAAATTGGCATAGTATGACAGGAGTGTAAATTTCATGACATGCGTGTCATGTAGGTCATGACAATGACGTAGCAAAAAAGATTGACACTCAAAAACCACTGAAAAGGTTTCGGACGTGGGTACGAAGTGAAGGAAACACTAAACGATGCTGGTAGAAGTCATAGTCATGAGCATGACTCAGCAAAAATGACAATGACTCAGCGAAAAAAGATTAACACTCAAAAACCACAGAAATGGGTTCGGACGTGGGTACTAAGTGAAGGAAACACTAAAAGATGCTGGTAAAAGTCATAGTCATGACCATGACTCAGCAAAAACGTCAATGACTCAGCTAAAAAATATTAACACTCAAAAACCAATGGCATGGGTTCGGATGTGGTACTAAGTGAATGAAAAGGCTAAATGTTGATGGTCGAAGTCATAGTCATGAGCATGCCTATGGCTTTCGCCTTAACGTCTCTTAGATACAGCTAAAGGGACTCCGGAGGACTCATGACATGAATGTCATGACATGCGTGTCATGTAGGTCATGAAACAGCCGCTTAAGTCTTGGTGCTCTCATGGTCGTTTTATTCACTTGGTAGGCTCGCAGCTTACTGCTTCGCATAACATCGATTCCCACAGGGCGTGGGATCTGCCGGCTTTTTTTCCAGTGATCACTTTTGTAGGATGTTAGATGGGGATACTTTAGCCATAACAGTTCAAGATGAACCTAATATATTTTCTTTGGATGCTTTCTAGATTTAGTTTGTTAACTTTGGTCCAGGAATCCCAGGCCGCTGCAGTGTACTCCTATATGTGCCTAATAAACGTCTTGTACGCCAAAAGCTTTATTTGAGTAGTTCAGTGACCCAGCGTGCGCCGAAGTTATCCCATTTTTCTGGACGCTATTTTTGTAATGAACGTGACATGTTCATTCCAGCACAAATCGGAGGTTATCATCACTCCCAAATACTTGTAGCTATGCACTATGCTTAAAGGTTGGTTATTGATGTAATAGCTAAATTCAAGTGGTTGCTTTTTACGGCTTATGTCCATTGCTACCGTTTTTCTACTATTTATGGTCATCTGCCATGTGCTACACCAGTTCGCAATTGCGCTTAATGCTTCGTTCAGTAAGACCTAATCATTAGGGCTAGATATTTCCTGGTATATGAAGCAGTCGTCCGCGAACAGCCGGATTTGGACGCCTACGTCCTGGACAATATCATTAATGAACAAAAGAAAGAAAAGAGGGCCGAGAACAGAGCCCTCTGGAACAACAGACGCCACAGAAGCTGAAGAGGAAACTATGCCATTGACGACTACACACTGGCGCCTAGACGAGAGGTATGCAGCAATCCATGCAAGAAGGCAATCGTTTTTAAGAATGGGCTTCAATTTTAGTACTAGCTTAGAATGAGATACTCTGTCGAAGGCTCTCTCGAAATTCAAAAATATTATTACGCGAACGAAGAATTAAGTACAGGAGACTATTTACAAGTATATTTACAAAAGATAGCTGCAGCGCTGGCCAGATCAGCCGATAGCTCGAGAGCCCAGAGCAGTTCGTCTTCTTCGTCTAGGCGCCCGCGCGCCTCGTTCAAACAACCAAATACCACACGCGTGTAGCATAATCCCCCGGCGGCAGAAGCGACGTCCCGGAGCGTCTAAATGTCATCACTCGGAGGGTGATACTGCTTCAGTCGTGTAACGTGCACGATATCACTGGACTGGGAAGCAGATGGGGCGTCAGGGGCGATCTCGTAGGTGACGGGAGTCACGGCACGAATCACTCGGTAGGGGCCTGTGTAACGAGACAGCAGTCTTTCTGACAGGCCGACCTGACGCGACGGAGACCATAGAAGCACCAAAGAACCAGGCGGGAAGTGCACGTCGCGGTGTCGGTGGTCGTACAAACGCCGTTGACTCTCTTGGGAGTGCAGAAGGCGGCCACGCGCAATTTCTCTTGCGTGGGCAGCGCGGGCGACGGCGTCAAGTGCATATTCACTGGTGGGTGCTGCGTGAACAGAGATGCTTGTGTCGAGGGGCAGTGCTGGTTCTCAGCCGAATAGAAGGAAAAATGGCGAATAACCAGCTGTGTCGTGGCGCGAGGAATTATACGCAAAGGTGACAAACGGTAGAGCGAGGTCCCAGTCAGTGTGGTCGGAAGACACATACTTCGCGAGCATGTCTGTGAGAGTGCGATTAAGACGCCCCGTGAGGCCATTCGTTTGCGGATGGTATGACGTGGATAGCTTGTGCCTCGTGGCACAGGACTGCAGGATGTCCGCGATAACTTTTGACAGGAATGTCCGGCCACGGTCTGTGAGAAGTTGTCGCGGAGCTCCATGTAATAAAATCACGTCGCGTAGAAGAAAATCGGCAACATCTGTGGCGCAGCTTGTAGGGAGCGCTCGGGTGATGGCGTAGCGCGTGGCGTAATCTGTGGCCACAGCGATCCACCTGTTCCCAGAGGTAGAAAGAGGAAAAGGACCAAGTAAATATAAACCAACCCGAAAGAATGGTTCCGCGGGAATGTCAATTGGTTGAAGGTACCCAGCAGGGAGCGTCGACGGTGTCTTGCGTCGCTGGCATCTCACACGCAGCTACGTATCTTCGAACGGAGCGAGCAAGTCCTGGCCAAAAGAAGCGTCGGCGGATCCGGTCGTAGGTACGTGACACACCGAGGTGACCGGCAGTGGGGAGGTCGTGAAGTTCGTGGAGAACAGCCGAGCGAAGGTGTTTAGGGATCACAAGGAGTAATGCTGGGCCGTCGGGGTGAACGTTGTGGCGGTAGAGTACGCCATCTTGAAGTGTGAATAAGCAAAGGGAGCTGTCGGCAAGTGACGATTCCAGGCGGTCAATGATGATACGCAAGGATCGGTCACGGCGCTGCTCGTCGGCGACATGGACCAGTGGAAAAACAGAGAGAACGCAGGCGTCGGTGTCAGTATCAGACGTAGAGGTCGGGTATTGGACTGGGTAGCGAGAGAGGCAATCTGCGTCCTGGTGTTGGCGTCCCGACTTGTACGTCACTGTCTAGGGATATTCTTGTAGTCGGAGAGCCCAACGATCGAGCCTACCAGTAGGATCCTTGAGCGACGAAAGCCAACACAGCGCATGATGGTCTGTGATTACTGAGAAGGGCTTGCCATATAAATATGGGTGGAACTTTGAAACAGCCCAGACGAGAGCAAGACATTCGCGCTCGGTAATCGAATAGTTGCGCTCTGCACTTGTCAGGAGCCGGCTAGCGTAGGCTATAACGCGGTCGTGTCCGTGTTGTCGTTGCGCTAAGACTGCGCCGATCCCATAACCACTGGCATCGGTTCGAACCTCTGTAAGTGCGGACGGGTCAAAGTGGGCCAAGATCGGTGGATTGGTCAGAATCGTGATAAGGCGTGAAAATGCGGCAGCCTGAGGGGAACCCCACGTAAAAGGCACGTCTTTCTTCAGAAGTTCAGTGAGTGGTCGAGCGATTGCTGCGAAATCTTTCACAAACCGTCTGAAATAAGAGCAGAGCCCCAGAAAACTCCGGACGTCTTTGACAGACTGAGGTACAGGAAAAGCTGTTACTGCTCGAACCTTCTCCGGGTCGGGTTGTACTCCGGAAGCATCGACGAGATGGCCGAGCACTGTAATCTGTCGGCGCCCGAAGTGGCACTTCGATGAGTTTAATTGGAGCCCAGCCTTGCGGAAGACGTCAAGGATAGCTGCGACGCGCTCAAGGTGCGTCTCAAACGTAGGAGAAAACACAAGGACGTCGTCGAGGTAACAAAGGCAAGTTGACCATTTGAAACCTTGAAGCAGAGAGTCCATCATCCGTTCGAACGTGGCGGGGCATTATTGCATAAACCAAACGGCATAACCTGAAATTGGTAGAGGCCATCTGGAGTGACGAAAGCGGTCTTTTCTTGGTCTTGGTCATCGACGGAAATCTGCCAATAACCAGATCGAAGGTCAATGGACGAAAAGTATTTGGCACCGTGAAGACAATCAAGAGCGTCGTCAATTCGTGGTAACGGGTAAACGTCCTTTTTAGTGATTCGGTTTACGTGGCGGTAATCAACACAGAAACGCCACGTGCCATCTTTCTTTTTGACGAGCACCACCGGCGACGCCCAAGGGCTCGACGAGGGCTCAACAATGCCTTTGGCGAGCATCTTGTTGACTTCCTGCTGAATAACTTGCCGCTCTGCCGTGGACACGCGATACGGTCGGCGATGAATGGGAACAGCATCACCAGTGTTTATCCGATGCTTAACAAGGGACGTCTGACCAAGTGGGCGATTGTCAGTGTCAAATATGTCGCGATAGGAAAGCAAAAGGCGATATAGGGCGGCTGCTTGGCCAGGGGCGAGGTCCGGAGCGACCATGGGACGTAATGGGCCGTCGAGGTTCAAGGCATCCTGCGGGTTATCAGGAGGATCTGGAGGCGCGTCGGCTGCAAAAGCAGTGACGTGGTCGTCTGTCACTGACAGGAGCGTGGCCACCGCTATGCCTTCAGGTAACACTTGCTTCGTCAAGCCAAAATTGACAACGGGGAGACACATCCGATTAGCGGCAAGGGTAACGACGGAGTGTGGCACAGAGATGTCGCGCGCCAGGAGGACATCACGAATAGGGGCGACGACATAGTCGCCATCAGGCACGGTTGCCGTTGAGGCCAATTCGACGAAGGTTAGGGCTTTTGGAGGTAACCGAACAAACGCTGTAGTGCATAGGGTGTGCGGTTGTTCGGGGCGAACGTCGGAAACAAGAGGAAGCTCGAGGCACAGCGTACCGGTGGAACAGTCGATGAGGGCAGAATGCGTCGTCAGAAAGTCGAGCCCGAAGATTAGGTCATGAGGGCAACTGGTCAGCACGGAGAACAGGACGGGAACTTGGCGGCCAGCAATTCCTACGCGAGCAGTGCACATACCACAGACGGCAACAGTGGCTGCATTGGTGACGCGTACGGCTCGAGTGACGGCAGGCGTAAGAACTTTTTGGAGGCGACGACATAGGTTAGCGCTCATTATGGACGCTTGGGCTCCAGTATCAATCAATACCGTCAACGGGACACCATCTACATCTACTTCAATTAGGTTCGTGTTCGTGAGGGGCGTCAGCGGAGGATTTGGACAGGACGAACGTGATGCAGCACTACCTCGAAGAGCTGCATGGCCTAGTTTTCCGTCCGGGAGGGTCCATAATTGGTCGGCGACGAATAGCGGCGTGGCTCGCTCCGTTCGAAGATACGTAGCTGCGTGTGAGAAATGCCAGCGACGCAAGACACCGTCGACGCTACCTGCTGGGTACCTACAACCAATCGACATTCCCGCGGAGCCATTCTTTCGGGTTGGTTTAGATTTACTTGGTCCCTTTCCTCTTTCTACCTCTGGGAACAGTTGGATCGCTGTGGCCACAGATTACGCCACGCGCTACGCCATCACCCGAGCGCTCCCTACAAGCTGCGCCACAGATGTTGCCGATTTTCTTTTACGCGACGTGATTTTATTACATGGAGCTCCGCGACAACTTCTCACAGACCGTGGCCGGACATTCCTGTCAAAAGTTATCGCGGACATCCTGCAGTCCTGTGCCACGAGGCACAAGCTATCCACGTCATACCATCCGCAAACTAATGGCCTCACGGAGCGTCTCAATCGCACTCTCACAGACATGCTCGCGAAGTATGTCTCTTCAGACCACACAGACTGGGACCTCACTCTGCCGTTTGTCACCTTTGCCTATAATTCCTCGCCTCACGACACAGCCGGCTATTCCCCATTTTTCCTCCTGTTCGGCCGAGAACCAGCACTGCCCCTCGACACAACTCTCCCTGTTCACGCGGCACCCACTAGTGAATATGCACTTGATGCCGTCGCCCGCGCTGCTCACGCAAGGGAAATTGCCCGTGACCGCCTTCTGAACTCCCAAGAGAGTCAAAGGCGTTTGTACGACCAGCGACACCGAGACGTGCACTTCCCGCCTGGTTCTTTGGTGCTTCTATGGTCTCCGTCGCGTCAGGTCGGCCTGTCACAAAAACTGCTGTCGCGTTACACAGGCCCCTACCGAGTGCTTCGTGCCGTGACTCCCGTCACATACGAGATCGCCCCTGACGCCCCATCTGCTTCCCAGTTCAGCGATATCGTGCACGTTACACGACTGAAGCAGTATCACCCTCCCAGTGATGACATTTAGACGCTCCGGGACGTCGCTTCTGCCGCCGGGGGATTTTGCTACACGCGTGTGGTATTTGATTGTTTGACCGAGGCGCGCGGGCGCCATCACTCGAGAAAAGAAGAGGAAGAACGAGCTGGGCTCGCGCTGTGAACCTAACCGGTCAGCGCTGCAACCGCTGTTGTAAATACAACCTGTAAATAGTTGCCCGTCTTACTGACTCGTTCTTCGCGTAACAATATTGTGGAGGGAAAAGTCGCAATGTCTTCTTTACTCCGACATGACCGAAAGCGTCATGAGCCTTCCGAAGAAGAGAAGACCGGAGAGCAAAAGGAACGTAGACTTTTCGTATTCCTCTGCGTGTCACTATGGTCATTCCATTCTCAATGGTATGCTTGCAAGGCGGTTTGTCGTGGTGGTGCTCTCGCAGTTGTTCAGCAGATAGGAGCTGAATAATAGGGTTTCTAGACAGTGCATCGGCTTCGATGTTTTTAATGCCCTTTTGATGCTTGATGTTTACGTCGTACATGGAGAGCTTTAAGGACCATCGGAACAGACGGCCTCGAGGATTTTTGATGTTCTTAAGCCATTGCAACGCCGCGTGATCGGTGATCACAGTGAGAGATTTTCCATGTAGATAACAATGCCATTTATCTATGGCATCAATAATTGCTAAACATTCAAGTTCTGTGATGGCGTAATTGATTTCATGCTTGAGCAGCTTGCGAGAATGGTATGCAACTGGATGCTCTCGACCTTTATCATCAGCCTGCTTCAAGACGGCGCCGATACCTTTGTTGGATGCATCGCAGCAGAGCACACAAGGTTTGGCGGCATCGTAGATGACAAGGATGGGTTCTTCCGTTACACATTTTTTAAGCTGAGTGAAAGCCAGTTCACAGTCAGGGTCCCAGTTCCAGGTGGCGTCTTTGCTGAGTAGGCGTGTCAATGGATGAGCGATTTCACTGAAGCGGGCGATGTACCGACGGTAAACACTGACGGTGCCGAGAAAACGCTGTAACTCTTTAGGGCGTGTTGGCGTGGGAAACCGCAGGATTGCCTCCACGTTGCTTTGTTTCGGAGTGACTGTGTCATTTGAAACTCTGTGTCCCAGGTACTCAATGGAAGTTTGTGTGAACTGACATTTCTTCAATTTCAGTTTAACGCATTCGCTTCTAAAAGCGTTTAGAACCACATCTAGATGCTTCAAATGGTCTGGGAACGTGTCAGAATAGACGAAGCATAACTGCGAGTCGGCCTAGTTGGAACAGATTCATTTTCTTAAATTTTTGTGCGCAAACAAACAGGGACGAAGAATAGACGACAATGTCATCGAAGTAGTTCGTGACGTGCGCCAAATGGTGTTTAGTCAAGATGGACTTGACAGCCCGTTCAAAAGTAGCTGGAGCGTTCCGGAGACCAAAAGGCATGACAAGCCATTCGTAGTGACCGGTACGTGTGACAAAGGCTGTTTTTGGGATGTCTTCCGTATGCATCCTCACGTGCCAGTAACCTGACGTTATGTCCAATGTCGAGAAGTACGTCGATTTCCCGAGCGAGTCAAGAATGTCGTCGATGCGAGGGATGGGTTGATAGTCGGGGACTCGTCACTGCGTTTAGCTTGCGGTAATCTATGCAGAAACGCGTGCGTCCTTCTCCTTTCTTCTCGGCCAGAAGTGCCGGCGTAGCGTACGGTGACGTAGACAGTCTTATAACGCCTTGCGTGAGAAGGTCGTTGATTTGTCTGTCCATTTCGACGCTATCGGCTTCTGAGCATCGATAGGAAGCCCTGCGGATAGGAACATTGTTGGTGAGAGGAATGTGATGCGTTTCACTAGTGATGCACCCAATGTCAGTCTGTGATTTGGAAAAAAAATGTCCTCGTACTTATGGACAAGCTGCTTCAATGCCATCCTCTGAGTTTCATTTAGATGCACAAAATCACGAACTTCAACTTCTTGTAAACAAGCGTCCATGTTAGGCGTGGAATGGTTTTGTGGGCGAGGGTGGAGGATGTCACTCCCTTGGCGTAGAGTCAGGGTGTCAAGATCCAGAGACAAGTTAAAGAGGCAGGCACTGTCCAAGCCAAGAAGTAGGTTGCTCTTCATGCCTTGTAGAACATGTGCCTGAATTTCCTTTGTGATTTTTCCGATCTGTATCTTTAGATTGACGCGACCCAAAGTTTTGGTAGATGATGTAACTTGTTGAACACTGATGCGTGAATCTCTCATTATTTGTAGGTGAAGAGCCGCCAACACTGCTTCGCTGATACAGGTAATCGTGGCTCCCGTATCAAGAGTAGCGCTGACAGGGTACCCGTTAATGAGTGCATCAAATGGAATTAACAGAGCTTTGGGTCGCCCTCGTCGTTTCCCTGGTTGGTAGCGAGGGCGGAAATGCTTGCGCGTCGTGGACATTCATTATGCCAGTGCATCTGTCGGGGCAAACCATGCATTGCGCAGTGTCTGCATTCGGACGCGGGTGCTCGTATCCGCGTATTAGGTGGACGCTGAGGGGCGCTGCCGCTTGCTGCGTTGATCTGCGTGTTTCGACCTGGTAGAACGCGTTGTGATTTAACTCGCTGCATAGTTGACTCTACTCGTTGCGCAGCTGCCCAGCAAGAGCCATCTCCATATCGGCGGGAAAGCCGTCGATGAGCCCTGATATAAGGTGCGC